>NC_050191.1:6385168-6660168 GCF_008315115.2 Sander lucioperca
GCAGTCCAGGTCAGTTATTAGTGGGGAAAATGTGGCTTTAGATAGCCATGGATTAGATGTTGGAGAACTGGTACCATCAGTGTTGCAAGTTATATTGCATTTGGCAGATAACGAGCTCTTTAATAGCATTTCAGTCTTTCAAAACAAGGATTTCTTTTTTTTTTTAACCTTTATCCAGGTAAGTCGATTGAGAACAAATTCTCTTATGCAACGACGACCTGTCACATTCACACAGTTCCACATTCATACCTGGAAGCTTCCCAGTACAACCACAGTCTGATCTGCTGGCCACTGAGCAGCTCCACTGGAGCGGTTGGGGGTTAAGGGCCTTGCTCAAGGGCACCTCAGTGGTGGTAATGAGGGAGGGACAAGCGCTGCTCTTTCACTTTCCCCACCCAGATTTTATCCTGTCGGTCTGGGGATTGAACCGACGACCTCCCGGTCACAAGCTCGCTTCTTTTAAAAAAAGATGAAGAGTCTGAAGTTAATGTGACACCTGGACAACTATAGGTTGTTGTTGTAGACGGTGTCATGAATGTAAGGCAGGGTGCTACTGGGAAATGACCTGTCATTATTTGACTAAGGTTGAATATACCTGTATAACTAAAAAAGAATGTTGATGATTCACACTCTGTGACACACAATTTATTTTCCCTGTTAATTACATTGTGATTCTGGAACAGGCTGGGACGAGTTGCTGCCTGTTTTTCTCTGATGCCGCTCACCTGCTTGTCATACTGGAAACGATTACCGTTGCCGCTTTGAACGTTAATGTCAGGAGGCGTGGGAAAAGCAGCTCTTAGAAATTGAACATACCGACGGAGTACTGTACAAACAGTGTTTATGTGTAGGACACGTGAAACAAGGCTGTACAGTAGGTGTCGGTTGTTTTTGAAGCACCTTTAGAGGGTTGCATGGTGCCTGAAAAGAGAAATGGAAAATCTTACCTTATAGTATATTCGCTGACATAATTCAATCTCAGCTTTATTATCTCCTCTTTTACACACAGAGTGATGTTCTAGAGTTACAAAACAACAGCTGCTGGCAATAGACTGAGTCATTTGATATCACAAGGTCTTGGGAAAAGTCTGAGTTAGCGTTTATTCTTGTCAGATCAGAAAGATGTGCCACTTGTTCTCTCAGATGCTCATCACATTTCTGTGCTGAGGTAACCAACTTACCAAAAAAATAAGTTCGTATGTCTCTCAGCATAGCTAAACTAGACCACCACATACACTATGTTGCCAGTTTTTTAGGTACACCTTGCTAAAACGAATGCAGTCCTGCAAAAAATCCTCCTTTCATGAAGGTTATAGTATTCAGTTTTTGTAACTTGTCGATTCATTATGAATATTTTTGAGGCTGCAGTTTGTTGTAGTGTTGAACTGTACTGCATGATACTGACTGAGGTGTGTCTATTGGTTTGTCAACCCAAATTTATATCAATGAGGGTATGCTGAATAACAACAACATCTCTCTATATATTGTGTTTGGTAGATTATTTCTTTGTGGTAACAATGCTTTTTGGTGATAAATCTTATACCGTTGGAAAGCCTGTTTAGTTCCCTTTCAAATGCTGCCCCATTTGTAAGGAACATGAATTTGTGGGATGAGCAGTAGCGCTGAGTATGTGGGTTGCGCCCATGAAAAATTTGCCAAATCCTCTCTGCCAATGCCAAACAGCTTATTCTGCCATTGATTCGTTTGGTGGATTGGATGATTGAAGTTTGAAGAAACAAGACATTTTGGCAATTTAACAATTTATTTATTTCGCAAACAGGAGCTTCAGTAGCGTGTGGAAGAACCATACACAGGCACAACAGCCTGGCACCTCCTCCTCATGCTGGTCACCAGCCTGGTCACACACTGCTGTGGGATGGCATCCCATTCTTCAACCAGCAGTCCTGACCTCAACCCCATTGAACACTTGTGGGATCAGCTTGGGCGTGCTGTTCGTGCCAGAGTGACCAACACAACCACAGTGGCTGACTTGCGACAAATGCTGGTTGAAGAATAGAATGCCATCCCACCTAACATTTGATCAACCGTACCTCGCCATTGCGAGGCTTCAAACAGGATGTTCTCAGACGGAAGTGGCCACTGAGCTTAGAGTGTCACAGAGTGTCATCAGCAGGTTGCAACAGAGATATAGAGAGACTGGAAGAGTCACAGAAAGGCATAGAAGTGGACGCCCATTGGCCACATCCCACACTGATGACCGCTTTATTGTGAACAGTGCCCTGCGGAACCGGATGATGAATGCCACTCAACTCCAGGCACCTTTAAGGGAGGTGAGAGGCACCAAAGTGTCACGTCAGACCATTCAAAACCGTTTACATCAGCGTGGTCTGCGTGCTAGATGACCTACAAGGGTACCTGACCACACCACCAGGCACAGGCGTCATCATCTTGCTGGACGAGGGACCAGTGGGCCTCAGTGCTGTTCTCTGATGAAAGCCGATTCACGTTGAGAATGATGGCCGCCAATGATGTTGGAGACGTCAAGGAGAGCGCTATGCATCAGCCACTGTTGTCACCAGACGACCCTTTGGTGGTGGTGGTGTTACAGTGTGGGCAGGTGTGTCTAGTCAATACAAAACTGCCCTACACTTTCTGAATGGTACAGTGACAAGCCCATACTACCTGAATAACATCATTAATCCATTAATTGTGCCCCTGCATGAACAACACAGGCCTAATTTCCTCTTCATGGGCGACAATGCTCCAGCTCGTCGAGGTTGCATCATTAGGGAACGGCTGCTGGAGACTGGGGTACCTCAAATGGAGTGGCCTGGGCTTTCTCCAGACCTGAATCCCATAGAAAACCTATGGGATCAGCTGAGTTGCCGTGTTGAGGCCCGTAACTCTGTACCCCAGAGCCTCAATGACCTGAGGACCGCCCTTCAAGAAGAGTGGGATGCCATGCTCGACTCGTGGACAGCATGAGACGTCGTTGTCAAGCTGTAATTGATGCTCAAGGGCACATGACAAGTTATTGAGACATTGACATTTTTTGTTATGGTATACGCACCACTGTTGTTGGCTTTTGTTTCAATACATTTTTTGAGATGAGGAAATCAGCATTGCATGCTTCTACTTAAATGCACTACTTGCATGATATAATACCACTGTAGCTTGAACTTTTTACATTTTCCATAAATTTCACCCAAAAGCCAGATATCCCTAACTTTTTGTGAGTAGTGTATATATCATGATTATGTTTCAGCTGAAAAAGAAAATGAAGTATTTGCCATGTTAAATAAATGAATGCTATAATAAAAGCATACACCAATTCTATAATTTAGCATTTTGAACCCAAACTTAGTGGTGAAGAGGACGAGTGTCGCACTGTGACATGCTAAAAAATTAAAATAGTTTAACTAAGTAGTTCCGGGAACTTTAGTTTATCTGTACCGGGGCGGTTTTGGAATAACGCACCATAGCTGTCACTTTTGATTTGACTTCATTTAGCTTGAAACTATTTGCTGTTTTTCCTGATTGAAACTCTTGTCATCAGGTGTGATGCAGAGCGGTTAAACACAGCATGGCGTAAATCTGTACAAACATTTGTGAACACACTCCCACTTTAAGTCAACACATGCGTCATACAGAGCTATGTCTACAGGGTTGTGTGTGTGTGTGTGTGCGTGTGCGTGTGCGTGTGTGTGCGCAGGCCCTCAGGCAGCAGATGGAAGCACTTCAGCAGCAGTTCAAGCAGCGAGAGAGTGATTGGTCTGTAGTTCGATGCCAGCTGGAGGAGGTGATCACAGAAACCTCTGAGCTGAGGAAGAACCTTACAGTTACTCCACATTGCTGCCCAGTGGCCGGCCGATGCACTGCACAAACACAAACTGTACACCAGGAGGGACAGACAGAGGTAAAATATAGGCCTACTTCATGGTCTTTATCATATCAACATGGAATCTTCCCTATTATATCCGTTTTTTTTCTGCATGATTTACCTTGAATTATTGTTCCCTTTCAATATAGTTTATACAAAGCAGACATCATTTTATTGTAAAGAAGTACAGTCAATGCATCAAGCTCCATGTAACAAAAGTCTTCGCTTAATACCGTCTTAATATTTTTTGTTAATAAACATGTCCTCAAACTCTCAAAGCTACCGGCCCATTAGTCCATTTCATTTTTACTGCTGTGTAAATCTTGTTGGTATCAAATTATTCAAGCATACAATACACTGTTAAGTGGTTTTTAAGCACCCCGGCCATAATTTATGAGGACAGACAATAGATGGTGTCAAAGCACTGACTGAGCTCATTACATGTTTATGCAGTGCAAGTCGATATGCTCCCTGTGCCAGTTCTGTCACTGCCCAAACTTGATTTTACCTTCCCAACCTAAAGGGTTACGTTGAGTTGTCAATAGAATATGTAAAAAAATAAAATAAAATAAAAAAGACATTGAAATTTAAATAAATCAAGTATTCAAGGTCTTTCAGGGATTAATATTATTAATATTTGATTTAAATAATCATAATAATAATAAACTTAATTTCCTATTAAAGATGTACATTTTCTCAACATAATTCAGAAACGAGAAATCAAACGCACGATTACCTGCAGAAGTACGTTGTAGAAATGACTCTAAATCACTGAAATTTTTCATTTGAAAACTGGATGACACTCAACCCCCCCCATGTTGACAACTTTGTACTGACGAAGATCTCTATATCTCCCGAGATGGAGCAGCTTCTCTCTAACGGGTGCAGCCTGGTGACTTTCACTGACGGGACAAGGAAAGTAACTTCTGCAGACCAGAAGACCAAAACGGTCACATTCTTCAATGGAGACATCAAACACATTTTGGATGATGGGAAAGTGGTGAGCTCTGTCACGTTGACCTGATCAAAACTTGCCAAATGATGATGTTAATAGTCATGTCTTTATTTTTCATGTGGATCACTTGTGCATGGCGTGTTGCAGGTGTATTATTATGCTGGTTCACAGACAACGCACACCACCCATCCAAATGGTCTGGAGGTCCTTCACTTCCACAACAAGCAGATTGGTAAGATAGTGACTGACAAATCTACATCTGTTGGAATGTCTTTTTATATTCTTTTATTTTTTTTAAGATTATTTTTTTGGGCATTTTTAGGCCTTTATTTTCACAGGACAGATGAAGACATGAAAGGGGAGAGGGAGGGGGAATGACATGCAGCAAAGAGCCGCAGGTCGGAGTCGAACCCACGGCCGCTGCATTGAGGAGTAAACCCCTACATATGTGCGCCCGCTCCACCAACCAAGCCAACCCGGCCACGTCTTTTTATATTCTATATATTCTATATTCCTCATCCTCAAAGCGACTATATTGATGGATTTTGATTTATTGATTCTTTATTTCCGTGTCATGCACACAAAGTGCCCAACCCTCATGTGTTTATAAGACACCAACATTTCAGTTGCAAAGTACAAACATTACAAAAACATTTCCCCATTACATTATACAAAATTATAAGTTATGTAAAAGCTCATTCTTAGTAGTATTAAGTATTTTTTCTTCTCTCCCAAGCTTGGCAAAAAAAAAATCTGCTTCAAAAAAGGTTCCTTTCTTAAAGCACAACTCAAATGTTTCATAATCATCCAACCAGAGGAAATGATCACAAAGAGAAGTCATTTTAGTTAAAGGTACATACCCTTATGTCCCTGTAAACGGGACAATAAAACAAAAAATTGACCTCAGTACAATGTGTCAAATGACAATGTGAAAAGAACGTGTAAGGGGGCACTCGTAGTGATTAACCAACAGAGAATTAGCTCTCAAATCTGCAGCTCTCCTGGGCTTTACAGAGCTTTATAGTTTGAGCTCATACAGTTTACCTGTCCTGCCCACAACTTAACTGTCTTGGTTCACTCTCACCGCTCTCACAGCGTCATTTGTAGCCGCAGCAGACAGCTGTTGTCAGCCATAAAGTTTCGAAAACCACGCTACCTGCTCAGCAGCAGACGGACGTGGTCAGAGACTAGCTGGCGAACGTAGTGGAGCATTTAGCAGCTAAAGAGACCGATATTTCCCTCAGGAGTTGGTACAGATGAAAAACAGGTCTAAAAGTGAGAGAATATCAGACATAACTGCTGAATGTGTAACTGTTTGTCATATAAACTTTAAAGGTGATGATGTATCAATGTTTTGTTCACAACTTGTTGCCGCTGCCCTAAGTGGCCAAAAAAAAGCAGTTATTGCAGGTTTAAATGGACTGTTTTCAAGATATGATAGAGGAAGAATATTTATGAACATTTTAATTCATACTTGAGTTAAATCTCATTATAAACCTCATTGTATTCATTTCAGGTGAACATTTTGAAGTACTGTTGATTGACTCTGCAAGAGAAAACATCAAAACAAATCTACCTAATCTTTATTATATATTAGATGTATTAGGATTTATTGACAAACTGACAACAGACTGAACCAGTTTAAACATATTTTATTACTGTTGGTTAACATCTCTTACAGAAAATGGAAAAAGGTTTGTGATATGTAATATATACTTGTGAAAATATGACTACAGCTCATAGTCTTTCATTTATAAAAATGTCCCCTTCTGTAACAGAGAAGCGACACCCTGGGGGGAGGAGAGAGATCTTATTTCCAGACCAGACCATCAAGTATTTGGAGACTGACGGCAGCGAGAGGACAATCTTCCCCGATGGCACCATCGTTGACCTCTCATCGTAAGACCGAAGTCACTGCTTTATTTCAGGGTTAGCTTCAGGGTGTCTGCAGGGTCACAAAGTCAGTGGAACCCAGGAGGACTAGCTGTCATTACAGTGGCAAGTAGCAGGTTTCTTCATAAATAAACTATGTCAGTACACCATGAGGTAATCAGAAAGAACTTGACTTTAAAGGTGCTCTAAGCGATGTTGGGTGACGTTACTTCGTGTTGACGTTCGAAGCATTGTCAAACAAGCTCGCTCCTCATCCCGTCCCCTCCCCCTCCCTTCCGCGCACTAACCCCCCAACCCCCACCCCCAAATCCTTCTTGTCGGTTATTGGCTGGAACACTTGGCTGTTTGTTATGTTTGGTGGTGCAGGTTGGCGCAGTTTGTTATTGTTGCCGTTTGTAGAGCCTGGGCTGTCTACAGAGAACGCGTTTTTTTACAGTGTGTTCAGGGGACAGGCAGCTAGCGGATAGTGAGGAGATGTTTGCTGTATGTGACAAAACATGTTGTAGCCTAAAAAATGCATCATATCACTTAGAGCACCTTTAAACCTTTAACATATGATGGAAGAATCATCTTACTCCACACTATCTGACAGTAAAATGTTCTGTATTCCATAAGCTATATGATTTTTACACTAAGTGAAATATCCAAACCTCAAGTCTCTGTGTTTTTTATGTCTTCACCATTCCATAAATTGTCTTGTGCATCATTTTATACACACATTTTACCAGAATTCCTCCTTCCATATATGGTATGTTTGGAAACTTTGGGCTCTCCGCTACAATTTAAAATAAGTCTGTGGGTTTGAACAAAGTTTGGCTACATTGCATGAGAGTGTAATGAATTACCCCCACCCTCTCTGGCCCATGAAAAAATTACATCTTTTTATTGGGAAAAGTTCTCTGTCTGACACGTTGGGCCCCACTCAAGCAAAATTGAGAGAAGGAGTCCTGTTTTTAAAGCCTGTATTTGTTTACATTTTTCAAATAGGCACCATTAAAAGTATGCCAAATTAGCTTTTAGCAGTTCCTATTACACCTGAGTACTCATGGATGTACAGACAACTATCACTTTGATTCTGCAGAGAAATGATGAAAGTGAAAGTGATGATTGTCTGGTAAGTTCTGGAGTTTCAAGGAGCATCGTTTTTCAGTGATTTCTTAGCAGACGTTTATGTCATGGACCTTTATTCACAATGAACCTTAGAGATAATATATCCTCGGAAAGTGTAAGTCACACTGAATCTAAAAATGTGTGTGTCATGTCATTTTCAGCAATCAGGTTAACAGGTGTGCCAGCCACTGCTGCAGCTCTAGCTGTTGACGGTGTTGGTGAGCGGGCCAAATCAACTGGCCAAACTCCTGTTGTTTTAAAAATCTATATAAACCTCACCCTTTTACCTCACGCTGTATCTATGTAATAGTTTCTCATGTTTCTCCCTGCATGCCCCCCACCCCCCTTCAGTAAAATGAACACTATCATCAATTAACATCAATGTTTTAACGTTATTTTACTGAAGCATTAAAAAGCATTTGCTAAAATGTTGTTATGTTATTCAAGAAAATGTTCTAAAAAATGTTGTACTGGGCCTAATCGGAGCCTTTCTGGATCATCATCTCTTCCAGGTTAGGTGAGAAGATGGTTGATTTCCCCAGCGGTCAGAAAGAAATCCACACTTCCCAGTTCAAGAGGAGGGAGTATCCTGATGGGACAGTTAAGACTGTCTACCCTGACGGGCGACAGGAAACCAAGTACGCGTCAGGCAGAGTACGCATCAAGGAAAAGGACAAAGTTATCATCTGACATTTTAAATGAATGTATGTGTTCATATGTGTGACTGTAAGACGGAGAGTTGTGTGTGTGTGTGTGTGTGTGTGTGTGTGTGTGTGTGTGTTGCTGTGAGGAAATACTTTTAGTGGATTAGAGATATTCTCACATTGTAGATTTAAAGGTGCCGTAGGTAGGATTGCGAAGATCCAGGACTTATCCAACAAATTTGAACGTTGACAACTTCTCAGTCCCTCCCCCCTTTCTGCTAAAGCCCAAAACGGTCTCCTAAGCCCCTCCCCCAACAAGGGAGAATGAATGCGTGTGCGTGAGCAGTGATTGACACGCAATTAGACCCCCCTCCCCCCCAGGAACAGGGAGTGGTGGATTTTTGCAAATCGCAGTACAGGCTGTAGGTGGTACCGGAGGAGCCATATTTTTTAATTACCTACTTCATGTAGTTCTACTGGAACATAGGGTCAGTTTCAGCAAATATGACAGAAAGTTTTATAAGGCTTACCTACTGCACCTTTAACTTTGTATTTTACTCTCATGTAGCAACTAAGTAATTCATTATTATTTATTTACTAATCATTTAAAAAAAAAACTGTTTAACAAGCGATATTACACAATAATGATTCAATATAATTATGACTACTAGCCAAGACGCTAAAACTGTCACGGTAACTGCGTCTGGCTGGTTTTTGCAGTGAGGCTCATTCACATAGAAAGAGGCTAATATTGCGACAAATTTGATCGAGATTTGACGCTATATAAATAAAAAGATGCACAATCCTTTTGTGATTTTTGTCCTGGGAAAATATGTTGGCATACAGAAGAGATTTCCATTTCCATTTTTTTTGTTTAGATGTACAGAATCTGAAAAAACACTCTAAGGAAAAACAAGTCAGGGCTTAGCAACAAATCCAGAAAGAAAGAAAAATGCCACTCTAAGTGGGTTTGAAGAACTGACTGAGCAATGGAGGTTCCTTTGGCCCCCACAACAATGAATCAAAGTCTTCTTCGCCATCTTTCTTCAACTCCTCCTCTTCTCTCCTCAACTTCCTGCCTGATGTAGCCAACTGAGCAGTGACCCTGTGGAGCTCCTGTATGACTATCTTGACATCCAGTTCATGCTGCGAGGCCCTCAGAGTGGCTGTATTAAATGGGAACGTCCGTATAAAGTCTCCAACTCTGAGCGGAGGAATATGTTGTCTGTTTAGTGCTGTTGTTCTCTCCATCTTTACTGGTCGGTGACTCCCACTGTGAAACATTCACAACATTTGTTTACGCTATATGAATGGTTGCAATTGGGTGGTATTTTTGCTCAATTATTTTTTTACCACTTTCAAGCCATAAAATGTAGTTTTTAAACATAATGCACAAACCTTTGTCTTTGGCCAAGCTTCCAAACAACATTTAAAGGTCCCATGGCATGAAAATTTCACTTTGAGGTTTTTTAAAATTAATATGCATTCCCCCAGCCTGCCTATGGTCCCCCAGTGGCTAGAAATGGTGATAGGTGTAAACCGAGCCCTGGGTATCCTGCTCTGCCTTTGAGAAAATGAAAGCTCAGATGGGCCGATCTGGAATCTTCTCCTTATGACGTCATAAGGGGAAAGGTTACCTCCCCTTTCTCTGCTTTGCCCGCCCAGAGAATTTGGCCCACCCATGAGAGAGAGACATCATGGCTTTCAAACGAGCAAAGTGGCAGTTGGTCAAGGCCACACCCCCACTCTCCACCTTGCCCCCCCTCTCTCCTCCTCAATAGCTACAGACACATACTAAGGAAAGCTCATTGTGGGACTGGCTCTAGTGGCTGTAATTCTGCACCAAGGCTGAATTTCGGGAAAGAGACTTCAGATACAGTATTAGGGGACCACTAAGGTCTATATAAAAGAGACTTCAGATACAGTATTAGGGGACCACTAAGGCCTATATAAAAGCATCCAAAGAGCACCATGTCATGGGACCTTTAAGTCAAGAAAAACTAAAAGTTGTCACTGAAACGAAGAATGATGTAATAATAATGATGATTTTAATACATTAATGCATACTTGATTGAAATGTCTCCTAAATTCAGGTGACAATCTTCCCTGTAGACAAGCATTAGTAATGCTACATGTTGCATTCAAACAACAATACATCTAAATTACAATTGTCTAGTACTGTACATACCTGTAAATGTTCGGAAGCTTTGACCGTCTGAATCCCAGCCCCCTGTGTGGGATATCACGTATCGAAGAGGAAACGTCTGTCTCTCTTGCGAGCTCCATCTCAACTTCTATTTCAGTGTCGTCACGGTCTGTAACCTCAGACACGTGAGGACTCCTGTTGTCCGCCAGCCACGGTGCAAGAGCTGGACACGTCTGTCTGTTTACCACTGACACTTTTGTCCTTGAATGTGGGCTGAGTATCAGGTTTAGGGTCTTCCTGTCGGTGCGGGTTTTGTTGGCTGTGGTGTCAACTATTCTGCCCCTGGATGCATGTGTCTCGTCTAAGTTGACAAGGGGAAGGTGCCTTTGGTAGTCGGCTACAAAAGCATGTTGTCTGGACTGCCTTTGGCTCATCTTTTCAAGCGTTTTTATCAAAGGGAGTGTCTGTGGGGACGGGCTACCAGTCCTTCGCTTCTGAAATTTGGTTTCTTTAAACTTTGACAACACAGGTATTGAAACATGTGAGGGGTGGTTAGCATGGAAACAAGGCTGCGTGTACCCTCGTCTCTGATAGGCCTTCTCTCTCAAGCTGTCAGTCAACGTATAGTTCATCAAATCAATCAGATCGCTGATTAGCCCTTTCTTCACTGTAATATCTGCTTGGCAGTCCAGAGTCAACGCAGGGCTGTAGTTAACCTCCAGAAGCCAAGGTTTGAACTTGACGTCAATCAGGATGTCGAAGCCAAACAGCTCCACACAGTTTGGACAGGAGGGGACGGAGGGAGCGATGGTGAGCAGGGTCAGAGTGACGATGCTGTTGATCCTCTGCCACAAAAGAAGCTCGTTGATGTCTTGGCTGTGGAGAAAATGCCTGAACTTGCTCATGGTCCACTTGCATCCTTGGCCTACTCTCTCCTTTTCGGTTTTGTAGAAGGGACCAAACTTATTGATGCTGGTGTTGGTGAGATGAGCGTACAGGTTATGCAGCGATGACAGGTTGTACTTCTCGGTGGCGAAACGCACCAGGCCTTCTTGATGAACGTAAACAGTCAGTGGATGAAAGCTCTTCACACACGCGTAGATCCTTAGGTCAAACTTGTAGCCGGAGATCAGCAGAGGGTTACTGACGTACCTCTGTACGATCACAGAGCAGTCGTAGACCAAGTCCTTAATGTCCTCAAAGATGAAGATCCCTCTGCCTCTGGAGAGATCCACAGGCTTACATATCCAGTAGGCCGACGGCCCTCTGGTCAGGCGCAGTTTGTTGTATTCAGACAGGAAGCGGGTGTAGTCGTTGGGGAGGATGAAGGCGGTGGGACTAAAGTCGTAGAGAGCTGACCCAAACGTGGCTCTCATTCTCCTCAGGTTGCGTGCCAAGCAGTCCTTCCAAAAGAAATACAAAATCATTCTTTTAGAGTGATTATTTAAACTTTAAAAAGAACAATCCCTTTCCTAGCCGAGTTCTGTTTGGCAACTTTCTAGGTTTGGAACGAGACAAAACGGAACGAGAAAAGTACATAGAAAAGTGAAAGACTTTGCACAGCAGCATTATTTAGTCGAGTGATTAATAAATGAAAAAAGGGCTAGCTGCACACCAACAGTCAGCCCTAGACCTACTTTTTACATTTATATAGAAAGAAAAAAATACTTGTGTGTTTTTGCAAATGTGCTTTGATAAACACTGTAAAAATGTTTTCTTATGCAGTACTTCAAATGCTGACATGCATGTAATCTAGAGCGGAGTTTTAGGTATACACGCTTTTCACATTTTTTATTATAAAACAGATTGACTTTCAACAGAAGGATATTTATATATCAATTTAGATTAATGCAATAACAAATCGTAGCCATAGTATATTCATAAAACAGATTCTTCTTTTGGCAATACTTCCTTAGTAATTTATCCTTTATTAAGTCTTGACACCTCGTAATAGAAAGTACAAACACACGGATTATTCTGGCGTCGATCATCACCGAAAACTCTTAGCATTTCTTTTACACACAAAGTTAACGCAATATGTCAGATCAACCTCACCTTGCGTGTGATGCCAACAGTTTTGGGATGGTGGTTGAGCCGCTGCCATGGCAACAGGTTGTGATATTCTGAGTTGCGAAATGCAGAGCCCCGCCAGTAGAGGTTCCAGTCTTCCTCCTCGCATTTTTCTTGGTCGTATTCCTCCCATCCTCGCTCCAGAAGCACCTCCCTCACCACCTCTGGACCTCTGTCATGCAGCCTGAACACCAGTGACGCAGCCATGCAGCATCGTAAACTGTAGATGCAGCAGAGATATCGAAGAGAAACGTGGACCTTTGATCACTGATAAGCTTTCAAAAGGTACTGCATGAGATGAATTTGAGTCAAAAATCACACTCCTTCTCGGAGTCATAACTCAGTCAAATCTTACCACCCAGACATGAAAACACATATTGATATCATTCAGTGTGACTTACATTTCCCGAGGATGTCATTATCTCCAATACACGAATAAACGTTCGTAGAAATCATCATATAAAAAAGATGCTTCAGAACTTGCCTGAGGATCATCATATGTTTACGTTTTCTTCAGTATCATATTAAACCAGTGATGGGGCACCCTGCTAGTTCACCTGGTAGAGCACACGCCCCATCTACCAAGGCTCAGTCCTTACCTGAGCGGCCCGGGGTTCAATTCCAACGCGTGGCCCTTTGCTGCATGTCCTCCCCCCCTCTCTCCTACTTTCTTGTCTTAATATGTCCTATCCAATAAAGGCAATACAAACCCGAAAATAATCTTTAAAAAAAATGAATACAGTGATATTCATCTATACATCTATGGGTATATACAAACAGGAACAGCTAACAGCAAATTTGGAATACTCATTGTGCAAATGTGGCAAAATGTAAACAAATATACACTACCGGTCAAAAGTTTAGGGTCACTTAGAAATTTCCATTCCACTCCATTACAGACAGAATACCAGCTGAGATCAGTTGCATTGTTTTTTTTAATCAGGGCAGCAGTTTTCAGATTACATTATGTGCTTACATAATTGTAAAAGGGTTCTCGACTGTTGTAGAAAGAAGTGGCTGATCTTTAATGTAATATCTACATTGCCCATTATCAGCAACCATTCATCCAATGTTCCAAAGGCCCATTCTGTTTACTAATCTGATATCATTTTAAAAGGCTAACTGAGAAAACATTGGAGAGCCCTTTTGCAATTATGTAAGCACATAATGTAATCTGAAAACTGCTGCCCTGGTTAAAAATACAATGAAACCGATCTCAGCTGGTATTCTGTCTGTAATGGAGTGGAATGGAAATTTCTAAGTGACCCCAAACTTTTGACCGGTAGTGTATGCTCCAAAAACTGGACTCAAGGAGAATACCAGTACCTTCCAGCACAGGGTTAAAATCACCCCACCTCCCCTGAGAGAAAATAAATCCCGTCTGAATGGGGCTAATGGCAGTAATGTCGAGCTACTTTTTTCAAATATACAGTTCAACAGTTCATCTCCTCGCTGGTCTTACAGCACCTTGTTTGTGTGTGAGCTAACGTGGTAAATCAGAGAAGCCCAAACACTAACAACCAGACACTTCAGAGCTTTTTTACAATGAAAATTATTCATTTATCAATGAAACACTAAAACATACAATAGTACAGTACAATACTAGAATGTTAGTCAGGAACTTCCCATTCCTTAAATGTCAATAATACTCAAATTAGGAATTCCCAATGTTGAAAAATGTGAATTGTCTTACCTTTGAATGCTGATAGCATTAGCTAATAGTCTTGTCCTTTCTGCCAGGTAAATGAAAGGTAGAGTGGGAGAGACTCTTTCACAGTGTACAGTAGACAGGCTGTGGCTCCTCCTACAGACTAAACAAACCGACCCACTGCTGCTACGGTCAACCAGGTCTGTGCTGCCGCTTATTGTACAGAACAATGGTTGTTATATGAATGAGTGCCTGCTGTTAGCTCTGTATTGTTGTTGTATGCCTGCTGTTATTATAGAGGTAAACTGTTGTAGTCATTTAATTCTGAGGAATGTTATACAGTCCCGTCATCAAAGTAATGGAGTATGAATGGGAATTCAAAGAGGATAAGAATAAAGAAATGCTAAAGGCACAAAAAAGGTCAGTGTATTTTAGCTTTGGATATTACCTGCTTGGGTTCAAATACATTTAGTGGCTGCTGCACTAATTAGCCCGAATGTATGCAACCACTCCAAGTTCAGAGTCTGTCAAGAGTCAAAAATATCAGTTTCACAAAAAGTATGGAAGTCCTGAGAGACAGGAGAAAAAAAAATTAATTTATCCATTTTCTAAACCTAAATTTTTTTTTTTTTACTTTTAACAGGTGAGTTTTTGCCAGGCTTATTTTTCTAAGCCCCACCCCTCACAAACCAGTCTTACCGTGCGTTCATGGACATCGGAAAAACGCTTTTCCGAGTGAAAACGTCATCATTCACGTCCCTTCCTGTGGGAATCCGAGGTGGGAAACTCGGGCCAGATTTTGCTAACCGAGTTTCCCAGTTGGTGACGCGTTGTTGACAACTGACGTTTGATGTCAGCGACTTTGGTTCACTGAACATATTTCAATGACAAAGTGTTTATTGTGGACAAACGCCTCTGAGAAACATACACAGACATAACATGTTTCAAATTATTCATAAATAGGCCTATGTATAAAAAAAACAAAAAACAAACATTATCCATGTCCTTTCCCGTTCGTTATCCTGCAGATAACACAAACACCTGACGATGTGCTCTTTGTATGCTCGCTTAAGAAAACAGCAGCAAATTATTGTGGCCTCCATGTTTTCACACACCTGATGCTCTAGGTTACGGCCAACAGTTGGTGGCAGTCATGCAACAAGTTGTTATGCCAAACGCCAATATAACAGAAGAAGAACACGCATCCCGACCATCCTAACCATGTGAATGCTGGTAGTCGGAAAAATAACGTAATCACGGGGGCGGTCCCTGTCATTCCGAGGTGACATGAACGCGCCATTAGGGTTTGTTGTTGTAATACTGATTTCAGCCACACGAGGCTAAAGTGCACCATTGCTCCATGCTCTAAATACGACTAAACTCTTCCAGGTGAGTTTTCATATGTCCATGCATTCTAAACCAGGGTACCTTTGCATGTTATGCAATATTACTGTCTTGACATTTTCAAAGTTTTTTAAAATCAGCGCTAGACACGTGTAAATGAGCCTAAAAAAAAACAAAACATTTTAAGTCAAATCAATAGCAAACAAAAATAGCTCAG
Organism: Sander lucioperca; assembly: GCF_008315115.2. Lineage (NCBI taxonomy): Eukaryota > Metazoa > Chordata > Actinopteri > Perciformes > Percidae > Sander > Sander lucioperca. The sequence goes on from NC_050191.1 coordinate 6,401,037, forward strand.
ACTTAAATCACCAGAATTCTTTCCTCTTGCCGCTCAGGGCTCTCATCTAGAGGCATTTTGATATTAAAAAAATCACCCCAAAGAGTTAAGACATGTAACGAGATAGAAAAAATAACTATCACAGTTTAGGTGTAAATGATAAGTGTTAAAATTTGGTCCAGAGTCAGACCTGCCACTTTTGCTCAGCTTCTGTTCACAGAGCAGACCATTTATCATTGGGTGTTACACACATATAGGGTTTAATTTGATGTACTTAGGCAAACAGGTACATTTAAAGAAGGAACAAACCGAGCAGTATTTGTTATTTTTATTAAATCATAGCAAATGCAGTCAGCCAGCCTACTCATGTTTTCCCTTTTCTGCAAAAAGAAATGTCTTAGCGTTATTGGAATACGTTGCTTAAATTGAAACATGCAGTTTGAGCCATTTACATTGTTAGAACATACAGTACTTATGAGATGACAAATGTAGTGAGGAAATTGTTACCACATCCGTAGAGTTTGTTGAGTTTCAGTATATCCAGGTTGGAGAGATGTGTTCTCTGACCTATGACCACTTCCTTCTGCCTTGACAACACCGTCGGACTCCCATCTACACTGAAAAAATACCTGCAGCAACAGAATACTCGCTAAATGTGTGCATGTGTAATTGAATCCATGGGTAAATCTGATCTAACAGTAGGGGGTGGGGGGGGGGGGAACCCACTGATCAGCCACTTCAAACTGTAGATCTTCAATATTAACCCTGACAGTTCACACACGTAACGTTAGGCTTATCGCCGTGGTAACGTTAGTTGTAGTGGGTGCATTTCTATCCAACAAGCTATTAAACAAGCTAGGTAATGTTACATTATATTACACTAACATAGCGAACTTTTTGTCATAACTAATTCATTAATTACTCAGCATCATTTCTATTTGAGAAAAGAACAACTTCATCCGATGTTTAATGTGAATAAAATAGCCTTGAACCGCCTACTTACTATAGTAAGTAGCTACATTCCTGTCACTACCGATGTGACTGAGTCTAGTGCAGATCCTAACGTACAGCAGGCAGTGGACCAAACCACTGTGAGGCAAGGGAGGGGGAACTCAAAATGTTTCTAAACTTAAAAAGCATTTTTTGGGGTTTGTATTGTTTTACTACTTACAGATATTTTAAGTATACATCATTATATAATTTACAATACAGCATTGTTTTAATGACATTTCTAGGGGGGGGGGGACAACCCTTAGAGGGGGGGGGGGGGGCCTGACCCCCTGACCCCCCTGGGATTTACGCCCTTGATTGAATCACACACACACAGCACTTCCAAGTTATTATTTAACTAAGCAGTTACAGATGAAAGCTGTCCATGATTAGCCACTGAGGACAAAAATCAATTCAAACATTTGAAACCATTTTTTCTTTATGTAGGAGAAAGAAATTATGGGTTAGGACTTACTGTCCATAGTGCATTATGGATTCGGGGTCATAAGGCAGGTTCTGAGTGTCTCCATTTTTCACCATGAAGTTATTTTCTCTCCCTTTAAATAAAATCAGATAAATTTATCATGCTTTGGCCTTTTATAGACATGCAGAAAAAAATACAGTTTGTCCAAATGTTTCATACCAATCTTTAAAATCTAAACACACATCTGGGTTTAATTTGTGTGTCTTTGAAAGTTAAGCCATCTAAAAAGAAGAACATTAACTTGCATAGTAGCCTTAACCTAAACACATGATGTGTCAGTACTGAGTGTGCTGCCCCAAAAAATAAATAAATAGCAATTTTAAGTAGATATAGTCCGATACCTGAACTTTAATTATCGGCCGGTACCGAATACCGATCTGATACCAGTGTGTCATATTTACAGCTGTATATTACTATCCTTGTATGGATGTTATGATTGCTGTCATCGTTGTACGGCCTGCTCAGGTTGAACTCTTATAAAACATGAACAAGTATGGCGTAGAACTTTTTATTATCCAGTTTGACAGCCATAACGGAAAAAGCAAAAAAAAAAAAAAAAAACTTTTAAGAAAGATTTTCTTTGGGTCTACATTGCGTGGTATCGGAGCATAAACTTGAGTACTCCCCGATACCAGCATTTTAGGCAGTATCGGAGGCTTTTCCGATACTGGTACCAGAACATCTCTAGTTTTAAGTCTGTAGAATGTACAAACAACTTGGTGACAGATAGTGGGGTTTTTTTTCAAACAGGGACTTACGATTGAAAAAGTTAGCCAGTAAAGCGTTTACCTGGTATGATGCTCTGCCACTGCACGCTGATGTATTGATCGCGGTCCTCGCGGGTGTGTTCATGATGCAGCCCCAGAGCATGAATGATCTCATGGCAGAGATTGCCCAGGCTACATGACTTGCCGTAATACAGCGTCTGGACACCTCCCTGACAACCAACATAGGACGAACAGCTAGAGAGACAAACAGAAGCCAGTAAGATAACAATCGGGACACAAATGACAAAAAAAAAAAGGCATTTTTCTCTTACCTCGGGTGATATCTAGCCATTTAGTAAGTATTATCTGCACAAATATTGAGATCTCAATCAACCTAATAGGTGATTGAGAAACCAATCAAAATTTGAAGTCACCAACATTTTGGAATAGCCTAATTCCAGACCTATATGAAGCAATTAAAATAAGTACTTGCTGTCCCTCCTTAAGTGGGTTTTAGAATTGATCTTACATTTCCAACCTTAAGTGCCATATAAACCTGATTGTTCTCTTATGTAGATGCCAAAGATCTTAGTAAATTTTATCAGCTTATCTTGATTTTACTTGAATTCTCTATTATTATTTTACATTACAGGAGTTGGTTTTATTATACAATCAATCCATTTAAAATAAAATGATTGGTGTTAATTAGCTGCCCTATGTGAAACACTAGTAATTTGGATTTTAAAAAGTGCTCCATGAAGAAAGTGAAGAAAATTGTGATTTCGAAGAAATATAAAATTATAAATCAAAAAAGGTTCTGCATGGCTAGATACCTCGAGAGAAAAGGTGTAATTTGGTTGAACTGATCGTTTCACAGAAACATTTCTCACCCACTGCCACTTGTGATCAGGAGGGAGTTCGACTCTGTGGTGCATTGTATGAAGCGAATGCAGGTGACATCTGATATCATCTTGAAGGCATTGAGGATGTTCGACTCTTGTTGAGCTGTTGGGAGTGAAAACACAGAAACCGTTTCGTCACCATAATAGCAGCAGTCACGCATTTGATCTGGTTACAACCACAACAACCCACCCAGCTCATTGCTGATGGTGTAAGGTACGATGGCGTCCGGCCAGATGCTCTCCACAGCATTCCTGTCATCCTGTCAGTTTAGACAGTCACAACATGTAGGTGTTATTACCAGTTGGACACAAACTCAGACTTTTAAAGTCCCCCTCCAGACATGTTTTAAAGCAGGGATGTCCAAACTTTTTTAAAAGAGTGCCAGATTTGATAATGTGTAGATGCCTGGGGGCCAATGTTCCCTTCTGACTTTTTTTTTTATTAAACAATAAAAGTTACATACAAATGCACTGATCTATAACTATTTTACTTTTTTTTTTTTTTAAATGGCAATGTAACCAAATTAACTCAGTGTGGACAAATCTAAAAAAATAAAATTTCAACAACTTTTACATCTGTAGTCAGATAACTAAACATACTGTATGGAATACCTTAAACTTAAGTAAATATCTTAACCTCATGTTCATTTTAAACATGACTTATGATGAGTAATGCAAAGTGTGTTAACATTTAAGCTTACAACATTTAAGCTTACAACATATGACTCTCTTGTCCTTCACAAACCGAGGCTGCGGGCCGTATGAAATCTGGCTGTGGGCCGTGATTAGCCCCCGGGCCGCACTTTGGACATGCCTGTTTTAAAGTATATAGAAATACTGGGCTGCGATTAATATTTTTCTTTAACGTGGTTTTCCCACATTAAGTGTGCATCAAAGTGACTAGAAATAGATTAAGCCATACATGGAACTTCACGGCGGGTTCAGACTGGAGGCGGAAGCGCTCGCGATCCGTCCTGAACCCGTCGTCAGTCAGACCCTAGTCTCACACTGCCAGGCCTACCTCCACAGCGCAATGGAAGAAGGTCTGGTTACACCACACATACATTCCAGGTTAGGGCAAAAAAATATATATATAAAAAAACACTCTGGGTTGTTTGCATTTCTTTAAACCAATCGCTATCATCTTTGGTGCTGCTAAGCTCCAGACGCAGTGACTGTGGCTCTGCAAAATAGGAAGGAACTTTTGCATCCCGCAAAAGAAAACACTCATTTAATATTGTATGTGGCGAACTGTTCACACAAGACAGTAACGTTAATTATTTAAAGTAGCTGGATTAATGGCTAAACGCAATTTGCTCTTACCAGTGTATCGGCGCGTGTACTTCGTCTAAAGCAATCCCGCCAATCGGTCCCAAAACGTCCCAGTTACAGGTAGTGACTTCCGTAAAACATATTCTTTGTAAATCTTTACAATCATTCACCTAAGAAACCAAGCAGAACCTGCCTTTTTCTACCATCCAAACTGACTTCAGAAGTTGACAGTTTTAGCGTGCGGCATGCTTGCTCGAGGTTTGGCGTTTCCTCACGCGAACAGAGTTTGAGACCAGCGACACACAGACAGCCGGCGCGTGGCTCAATGTCAGGCTTTAGCCTGGAAATGTACTTTGTTGATCTAGATCCAGACTCCGATAACGAGTCCATTTTGGCACAAAATCAGCAAATAGCAGACGTTATCAGAATGGTAAGTCTAGCTACCGTCTTTTATTTATTTGTTAGTTAGCTTGTAACTGGCAGTGGCTGACAGCAACGGTGACAGGTTTGCTTTTTGAGTATGAAAACCGCTCGAGTAACAAATTTTGCACTGATACAAGTCAGTATAACCAAGGTCAGACATTTTAGGGGACATAATTATAGGAAACACATTTAAGTGGAGGGGTACAGGGCTACATTTCTACATACACCACATTTCTAGGCCTTTAGTGCCAACATTTCGAAAACATTCTAGTTTAACAAATCATACAAGCCAAATTGTTCATATTTCTTTATTTTCCCCCCCTCACGTTTGAAATATTTCTTCCGGTCTTAAAAAATTACCATGTTACGCAGCTTTCTTCCAGCCATGTGGAGAGAAAAATAAATAAAAAAAAAAAAAGTCCTCCCATCTTACCGACATCAACATGTCTCCCTCATTGACAGCCATGTCTCCTTGAAGCTCTATTGACAGGATAATAAATTTAAAAATAAAAACAGTTGTACATTGTATCCATTAAATTATTGTTTTGATGTATAACATTTCAAGTTTACCTTCTAAGGTTTCTGCACCATGTCGCTGTGGCCCCAGCACTACAGTAACCACACCTACAGAAATCTAGTAAGTTAATCACATTGTTTTATACACAAAATTAAACGTAAAATCTTAAAAACAGATAAGCGCCAACCTGTTGCAGGACTACCGGTAGTCACATGGGTGTTATTTGAGGGGACGACACTAACTGAAAAACAGAAATGCAGTGAAATTTCTTTAGTAACAAATTAATTTATAGTTATTTTTGCATGTTCAGATTGTATTAAAGTCTACCTTTTAAAGCTTCTGTAGTGGATGGTTTTGACACACCAAGCATAGAAGTGACAGTACCATTATCTACGGAAAACAGAGAATTCCTCATCAATAATTTGTATGTTTTAGCAAATGTAAAAAGAAAAAAGAATCAATCCAGTAAACACCAACCTGGCGCATGACTGGTGGCCTCCTGGGTTGGATGTATGGGAACACCGCCAACAACTACACAAAAAGAAAAGAGTAAATAATCTTTTTTTTTTTTAGAAGAATATATAGTTTGAATGCTTAAGTTTGTACCTGTCATCACACAGACGAAAATTAAAAGCCACATAATGCAACACCACACAATCTCAACAAAGAAAGAAGCTGTGAACCCAAACGCCTCTGCTGGCTTTCTAACAGAGATCAACAGCTGGGATCACTTCACAGTAATTAAGACCTTTCAGATTCATATTCTTTCTCTATACACTTTCCACCCTCTTCCTTTTAAAGACTATGTTTAAACACTGTACAAAAAGTTTGATTGTTTTTATTGTTTATAAATGTGTCTCATACATTCAGAAATGTTCAAAACTGTTTTCTGATAATCTTGTTGTGAGAGAACAGTGAGCTGCAAAAGCCATATTGGTCTCACAATGCTCAAAAAATAGATGTTTAGGAGGGAAATGTTGGTGGTCTAAGGCAGTGGTTCCCAACCTGGGGTCCGGGGACCCCTAAGGGGGGCGGCAAAGATCACAGGGGGGGACGCAAGTCTTTATCTGGCTTGAGGTTGAGGTAAAAAAAAAATATTTGCACATGTTAAACAAATTATGATAATACACTAGAATATATAATGTATACAAAAGTCTGTATAAAAACTATATATTTTTGTTCTCGCTTAAACTTGTAGGCAGGCTACTTAGTAGGCCAAACCTCCGGGACCTCTTAACCTGGGACCCTTGCTGTCATCAGTCAGCTGTTAGCTGCTATCATCCTCGTTTTTCCTGCCGCCACGGCATCACTATTTTATGAACGAAACATGGCGGAGAAACGTAAAAGTGCTGATAACTCCTCTGTATTAAAAAAGAAAGTAAAGGAAAGTTACCTCAACTTCGGTTTCGGAGGGGGGGCTCAGCTTTTCTTAGACATAAGTAGGGGGGGCGCCAAGGAAAAAAGGTTGGGAACCACTGGTCTAAGGCAGTAGTTTCTCAAAGTGGGTTCCAGGGACCCCTAGGGGTCCTTGAGGGGGTTCCAGGGATCCCCAGCAAAACATCTAAAAGCAAAAGTCCTATCAGGTGGGGGACCCTGGGATGAAAACGTACCAAATGAGGGTCTAAGGGGTCCTTGACATGAAAAAGTTTGGGAAGAACTGGCTCACGGGCTCTAAGATTCTCTGAGTTTAGATGAAGACCTCAAATAGAAAGAAAGAAAATACATCAAAAAGGACCCTGACAGCTCTTGAGGAGCTTTTTAAGTAGAAATTTAGGAAATTAATGAATGTAAAAAGGGTGTTTGGAAAGCAAACATGTCTTGAAAAAATTAACAGTAAAAGATTTTTCAGCAACAGAGAAAATTCCTCAAAAAGCCAACACTGTTTAGACAGCTGGCCCTGAATATGCAGTCTTCTCAGTGATGGGTGAGAGTTTTTGTGGTGGTTCAACATGGCCTCTAGAGGGCGCAATAGGACAACTTGGCTCTCAATTTGTGTGTTTTTCGCCAGCAAATCTACCAGCCAATTGCATATTTTACCAGCATTTGGCTGGTAAATGGTGCTAATTTTGAACCTTGTGTATATATATCTATATATATAGATATATATAGATATATCTATATATATCTATATATATAATGTGACAGAATGTGTGACTATTTTGGTCATGGGTTTCATATACTATATTGACTGGCCTACTAATACTGAAAAACAAAATCTATATGTTTCTACATTTATAATTATTATTTATCAATGGTCTAATTTGTGTCAGTTTAGGGGTCTTTCACGTGGAAAAAGTTTCTGAACCACTGCTCAATGTGACAGCTCTTTCAGATGTCTTCTGATTCTAACTTGAACTGACATCACTAATATATCAGAAACGTGTATTTAAAAGAGGACGAAATAACAAACATATGGAGATGCAGCCACAACTGTATGTCACAACAACTTAAAGGGATAAGAGAATTTGGTCTTGCCCTGGGACACTTCGACTAAAGGAATGAACTGCAAATCCTGTGATCCTGTGTGACAGCCACCTCCACTCCAGTGAATTAGCACTGCACTATATGTTAAGGGACTCATAAGAGATAGATATTTACAAAGAATAGTCAACAAATTTGGACCAGAGGCTGAAATATCCTGACTTTTGGTGTCATGTCCAGGTCAATTCCATAAGCTACATTTCCTTAAAGTACTCAATAGTGTTGTTCGTTAGGTTACCCTGACTCCCCTCCATACTATCTTGCCATAAAGCTGATTGAGATAACCAGGATTCCCACAGACATGAAGGCGGCATCAGTCAGCATCATGAGAGTCATATGATGTCCTGTCATGTGGTGCATTCACTTCCTACTGATTCGCTCCACCGCAGATGGTAGACTCTGCCGTATCATGTCGTCTTAGTTAGGCTCCACAACTATCTACCACATTAAACATGTTATTTCAGTGTAAATCTAATCGTTGCTCGCCTCTGAAGCTGGTTCTTTGGTTTGTGGCGTATCTGGGTTGTTTGTCGGTTCGGTCCGGAGCGAAGGCGGACAGCAGCCCGTGGTACCAGGACCTCTGCAGGTAACGTCAACGTTATAGCTAACAAACACACCTCCGGCTGAAACACTGCAGCTATGAACAGAACAAATTACAAAGTTCCATCCTCGTATGCAGTTTAACGTCACACAGATCGTCAAGCTAACGTTAACCCTTATGTTTAGAAATATGTTGGTTGGTGATTTATTTGCTTATTATAGACATGCTTCGGTTTTACACGAGCTCTTGATATAATATGAATGGCTCCTGTTAAATGTGGCTTATAAACAAACAGTCAGCTCTTTGTTTCAGTTTCAATATCAACTTTTACATTCTTACATTTAGCCTACAGCTCTCGGGTGTAAGCTAGCTAACCTATCGATTAAAAATAATAGTTGCCTTGTTTGTAAAAACGTGCTGCTTGATGAAGTTTTAACCAGCTAACGTACTGTTAAATTACAAGAGATTCAAATTGCCTCCAAATTGTTTCGAGCCAAAGCAGTTGTGAAGGGTTATATATTGTTGTTTCTATCAAGCTAAAATGTCGCTGACGAAATAGGTGCTAACGTTAGCTTGTTAGATGACAGTTCTCATGTACGTGAGAACTGTCAACTAACAAGCTAACAACTAACAAGCTAACGCAAAATGTTAGCAGCGTTAAATGACCAGAGAAGGAACATATCTCTCCATAAAGCAGCCATAAAAGAGACAGCAACACCGTGTAACTTATGTCATAGCTAAAATAAAGATTACAAGCAGTTGTCTGACCTCCAGGTACTGGAGTTCTGTTCAGGCAGCTGCTGTTTAGCTAAATATTGACACAGCAATAAGGCAGAAATGATAACCAAATTCAGGCTTGCAGCATGTTATTTCCTTGGAAACTACGTAGAAAATAATTCATGGGTGACGAGACAAAGCATAAACAATTAACAAAGAACACATAAAAGACAAAAATGCAAGACACAAGGGATCAAACTATCAAGTATGGTCGTCATTGATCAAACAATGAATCGTTTGATCTATAAATTGTCAGAAAATAATGAAAAATACACATCCCAGTTTCCTAAAACACAAGTAGACATCTTTCAGTTGATTGTTTGTGACCAACACTTGTTACTACATGAGACAAAGAGCAGCAGCAAATCCACACAACTGAGAAGCGAAAAATACAATACTAAGTACTACTAAGTATTTTGGCATTTTTTCTTGAAAAATTATTTCAGTGATTATACAATTATCCAAACAGTTAAATATTTTTTATGTCAATTAGCTATTTGATGACAGGCATTTGCTGCTACAGCTTATTGCATTTTTTTCTTTATTATATTTTTGTAAATTGAATATTTTGGGGGGTTTTGTTGGAAAAAACAAACAATTTGAAGACGTCACAGTCAAGAAAATTGTGATGTGCGTCATTCTCTAGTTTCAGAAATTGTAAGACTAAACATTTAATTTATTGATCAGATATGATGTAATACTCATAGATAGGTTCCTCCCCATCAATACCATTGTAGACAGCTCTGCAAATCAATTAAAAGGAAAAGGTCGGGACTGAAATTGATCCGAGGCTGGGAGGGCTGAGACCTAATGTGCGTCTCGTATAGTCCAACTATGTGCAACGCCTAAATGTTTTTCTTTAATTTTTACTCTTCCTTCTTTATTTAATCTCTTTTTATTTCTTGTGTTGCAGTTATAAATGGGAGGCCATAGACCAGGATAATAAAGTGAGCTACACGCTAAAGCTCTGTGAGTCTTCACCACCAACCAGCTGTGGCCCCGCCACCGCTGTCTGCGCCCGGAACCTCGCCAGCAAAGCAGACCAGTCTGTCGGTGAGTACAGCCCACTGGTGTACACTGGCACACAGTTAAGGTTTCGCAGTTACATAAGACATCTCTTATCAGCCAGGTGTGATGGCATCATCGCAGTCTGCTGAAGAGATAATGAATAAACATCATACAAAAGCAACAAATGGAAATAGGTTGATTGTTTGGAAACCGTATTGCGATTTCAAGGGTGAAGGTGAACATGTTGTCAGCTTAGACACCTTTTAAGCCTGAGCACTTCAGCTGCCGTTGCTATGAAAATGAATTATACCTGTGGTTGGCCAAGAGTTAAAGTCAAGAAGTGTCAATTGTTTCTTCTAGTTCGGGAGTTATTCGTCTAAATGAGAGGCTAGTTCAGAGCTGTTTTGCAGTTTGGGTGTAAAGCCAGTTAACCTTGTGTCGTCTTCCTACTGAGGAATGTCACAATAGTTTTACTCTTTGCCAGCTGGTGTCTGGCACACTTTCCAAGATTTCCACAACAAAACATCTTTGTTGCACTTTGAACATCATTTCAGTTGCCTCTTGTAGCTCCATGGGGCAGCAAACTGTGTAAAGTTGCACATTGTAGCTTTAAATATGATTTTGCAAGAATCACCTTTGTCCCCACCAGGAGACAAACTCTGTGTAATAAAGGGACGTAGAATAATAACCTGTTGTAGCCTTGTATCCGGCAGTGTTGTTGTGCTGGATAAATTATGTGTGCAGTATGTTTAGAGCAGGTGCAGGCCAGAATTCAACATGCTGCAGTCCATTATACTGCTCCGTTAAAAATGTTTTTGAGTAGCAGTGTGTGAGCTGGTCTTTGATTCTGGTGCGTCCCATGTGTCTTATGACCACCACACAGCAGAACATTTCATGGCTCTTTGGTGACACTGCAGGAAAAAAAGTGGTGGTTATATAGCTGTGCTGCTTTTTGGTGTTGTTTTGGTCATTTTTTTTTGCCACAAACACTCCATCTAGTCTGTTTCTGTATGAAGCATGAAATCAGTTTTGAATTATCTGGCTTAATGTTGGTAGCAGGTCTGCTGTGATCATGTTTTCCATTTCTATACCTTTTCCCTTGACTGCGTAGAAGTAAATGTGTGCCTTCTTTCTAAGAGTTTATGCATTGCGTAAAGGATCCCATCAAATAAGTGGCCATGTAGGCAAAACAAAATAAACGTATTGATCTTGTTGATAGTTGTCTTTAGTCTTGAGTCTCAACCGTAACAAACATGTATGTTTACAGAAAAATAAGATGCGTATGTGCTGAGATTTTCAGGTGAAATATGTTTTTTAGGCCGTTTTCTTTCATTACAACTTCTTAAAAAATATCTTTTGGTAAAGTATGTATTGCATTGGATAAAAAAAATAATATATATATTCTTAAAGCTGCACTTTCATATGGCTCTTTGTAGTTTTGCTTATTTAAAGCTAATGTACTTGCACTTACTACTTGTCTGGAGTTTGCACCTTCAAGGTTGAAAGCACTTAATTGGTATCGCTTTGGATAAAAGTGTCAGCTAAATGACATGTAATGTAATGTAATGCATCGGTGGCTGCCATGCCCTCTGTTTGGAAGTGGAAAAACAATCATGCCCCTAACCCCCATAAACCAATTTAAATGTAATAAAGAAATTTGTAGTCAATGAGTTAATTAATTGATGATTTATTAATCATTTCAGTTGTTTTATCAACTGAAAATACCAAATATTTGCTGCTTCTTAAATGTAAGATATCACTATTTTAGACTGTTGGTTGGTCCAAACAAGAACTTTGAAGACGTCGCTTTGGGGTCTGGGAAATTGTGAGGGCCTTTTTCTTCCACTGTTTTGCAAATGATTTGACACAAATGTACAGGCTGGCGTGTCCTATTCTCAAAGACAGCTGATATATTCAACAGTGAACCTCAGAGTTGGGCTTCATTTCTTGACTTCAGGTTTGACTGTTTTTAGTCTTTAGGGCTAGAGGCGCCACCCAAGATGGTTGTGATTGGTTTAAAGAAATGCCAATAAAATACTGCCCGTTTTTCTCCCAATCTCGGAATGCTGTGTGGACTAGCCAGACCCTCCTGTTGTGGAGGAAGGTCTGGCAATGCGAAACTAAACTGGTTTAACATTTTCTTGACTTGTCTTTCTTCTCTTCCTTGTCAAAAACGTCTTTCGGCGTTTTTGCTGTCAGAATAAAACCCGCTAACTTCCCCCGCTGAACGCTAGAAAAGACTCTTTGGCGAATGAATTAACGTATGGAGACATATGTAAAACATTCCGTAAATCTGTTGTTATTTATATCTGTTGGAGCTCACAGCATGCCTCCCCAAGTATCGTTTTACTGAATGTTTCTTTACATGTGGTTTTTGAATCTGAAACTGTGCTTTCCCAGTGGTCACAATCAGTGCTATTGTAGCAGAAGTGGCGTCATAATCATACAGTTCATGGCCTCTGTATCACTATATAATATTTTAAATTAGGCACACCAAGTCTTTATGTAGCTCCATATAATTTGTGAATAGAAGGAGTAAGGGGGAGATAGGCAAACCAGCTTCAATTTCAATACTCAAACAAATGTATTATCCATTTTGTCTGTCTTGCAGTGTATATTCCACCTCTCAGTCTTAGTACAAAAGTCAGTCTTTTTTTCCCCCAATTATTATTGTTTTACTGAATTTCCTTTTTATGTGGTTTTAAATCTGAAATCTTCCCAATGGTCCCAATCAGTGTACATAATCTCATAGTTCATGCTGTGTAATTCCATTAGACCATATAACATATGCCACATTTGCTACGTTAATAGCAAACATGCATACATTCTACTTAAAGATCACTTGGGGTTTGAAACAGGTTTACTGTGAGTATTTGGGGCTGTTTCTCAATTTTAGTTACGTCACTGTCTTTTGATTTTGCCCATGACCTTTTCTTAAGACGACAGGCTGCCAGACAGAGTTATTCCAGAGTCCCACAACAACTTGTCCTGCAGTCTGAGGCCGTGAACTTCCCTTGGTGACGAATTGGTGTTTGGTAGCTCAGATTTCTGAGTGTGACAAAGAGCTGAAGACTGCAGACTCATGTTGTTGGTGTTGCAGGGTATATTTCCCAGCTGATTTTATTAGGATGTCCTCTCTAGATTTTTTAAAGAGGAAGATCACATTTGGAAAGTGAAAGAATAGCAACAAGAAGCAGTGTGGTCCGATGACTTGCAGTTTAATCATGCTAGCTGACTTATCACATGACACAGGAACACATCATCAAGCACAAACGCTCTCAAACACAAATAGACACATGTTATGCTCTGCTCGCTCGCTCACTCACCAGCTCCTCCCGTCTCTGTCTCTCTCTGTCTCTGTACTGCTTGCTTTCATGCCATCTTGACTCTGCCCTGCAACCACAGATTCCATCCTCACACTTTGACATTCATGTCTTTTGTGCTTCCTCAAATCAAAATCTTTGGAGTAACAAATGCTCCCCTCACCTGTACTGCCTGTAAAAAGTTTGTTTGCCCTTTCATGAAGATCAGTGGCTGTAATCAGCTTTGATTCATGTCATTTACAATGGATCACATTTATTTTGTTCCACATTTTCATTACAAAAGAGTATTGAAATTAGGGCTACACATAATGATTTTGTATTAACCATTAAAGGTGCTCTAAGCGATGTCACTCGTTTTTTAGGCTACAACATTTTTTTGTCACATACAGCAAACATCTCACTATCCGCTAGCTGCCTGTCCCCTGAACACACTGCAAAAAAAAAAAAAAAAAACGCGGTCTTTGTAGACAGCCCAGGCTCCACAAACGGGCACAAAAACAAACTGCGCCAACCTGCACCACCAAACATAACAAACAGTGTTCCAGCCAATAACCGACAAGAAGGATTTGGGGGTTAGTGCGCGGAAGGGAGGGGACGGGATGAGGAGGAGGGAGGGGCGAGCTAGCCTCCGTTTTGTTTGACAATACTTCGAATGTCAACAAGAAGTGACGTCACCCAACATCGCTTAGAGCACCTTTCATTTTCTGTTTGCGTTAGATTAAAGGTGGAGTCCGTGATTCTAATCCAAGACACCTTTTGTCAAGTTTAGCAGATATCTAGCAAAAAAACATCCGGTGTTCATACACAGCCCTGGCTCTGTAAATGGGGAAAGAAACAAAGTGGCTCGGACCGTTACACACATCTGTATTCCAGGGAAACAGCAACAGCCACATTCATGCTCGTGCACGGGACAGGGGGAAGGCCACAGACGTATAGAGAGGGATGATAAATAAGGAGCACTGACGGGAGGGGTGTTGAGTTCAAATAGCAACAATCTTTCTCCAGAATCGCACCAAAAAAAGTCCAAGGTGACGTCTTCAAATTGCTTGATATGTCCGACCATGCATGCTGCATAATCCACCTGGTTGCACATTTTTTTCTATTCAGGCCAAATGTCTGCTTAATGAGCTATTAAGGGCTATAAATGTCTGCTTAAACAGCTTTACGTTTGGTAACACATTTACAGACCTCAGTTAGTCTCACAGTAGTTGAATCTGGCTGACCTGCTGTGAGTTTAACTGCCCCAGTCTTAATGTTCTTCTCATGCAGAACATTTCCCACTGCTGTTTCTATTCATGTGATAAATTATGACTGTGTACTGACAGCAGGGTCGACACATTGTGTGTGTGTGTGTGTGTGTGTGTGTGTGTGTGTGTGTGTGTGTGTCTGTGTGTGTCAGCAGAGGTTGGTTGGTTAAGACATTATTTAGCTGGATTGTCTGATACAGTAACATACAGGGATACCAACTCAGATAATGAGAGTCTGCGTGTTTTTCCTTTTTTGATACTTAACTTGCTACAGGAAGTCTTTATGTAGCTCTAAATAATAATAAGCGTATGATTATCAATGGCTGGTAAAGCATACAACAAAAAGACAAGGGTGGAAAGCTATTAATGTCTTTATTCAAATGAATGCATTATCCATTATGTTTCCTCACAGCCTTAGTCTTTTCACCCTTTGGAGTTGTAATAATTGAGAAGAAAATGTAATTGAATTGAATGTGTGCATATTGAATGCTAGTCATTATTGTCAACATGTTTAACATGAGTGAAATTCTACATATCTATTAATCAAACTAAAAGTGTAACGGTCTGTAATTGACTGTTTCTCTTGTCTTGAATGTGCAGGTGAGCTGTCCCTGCACAGGCTCTCTGGCAAGGTGCTGGATTACAACAGCACAGAAAAATGTCCGGGAAGCGACAACAACATTCAGACCAGCATCAGCTTCCAGTGTGGGAAAACCATGGTAAGACTCAAAACACACAAAGAAGTGTTTTTAGAACGGATGATTTGTGCTTTTCCGGGAGCTGTGTTTAGACCAATACGTGGGAGGACCCGGCAGGATAAATCTGAGTTGCTCATTAGCAACACTGAGGTGCCCTTGAGCAGGGCCCTCAACCCCTCACTCAGCAGCAATTATTTGTATTTAATATGAGTTGCTTTTGTTCCGATGTGTCAGCTAACACCAGGTCTACATTGTCTGTTCTGTCCGAAGCACAAAAGCAGCTGCTGTGAGTGTCTAAGCTGGATCCATTCTACAACAGTGCTGCTTTGTTTTTGAGATCTTACCACCTAATACATTGCAGGGCTCAACAGCAAACGGTTGCCCGGTTGCCTTTGGCAACCAGATTGAGTCAATTGGCAACCGTTTCGTGGCCTCTGGTTGCCAACCACCTGTTCAATATTTGTGTTTTTTCTTTTTTCTTTTTTTTAACAAATCAAAACCTACAAAACTGGAAAATCTTATTTCAAAAGAAGTCAGTATTTTATTTGGTTGTCTCCGTAAAGTTTAAACACTACGTTTGTGCGCAACGCAACATTTCAGCTGTTGTGCGACCGCTTTCCACACACGCGCGTTTCCCTCGAAAAGATACAGGCAATGCAATTTTCTGTTCACGTTAACGGCGCATGTTAAAATGCCTGGTATTGTTGTGTATTTCTGAGAAAGGAGAGGCTTGGGTCCAATGAAGATTTAACAAAAAGATTTAATAAACAAAATGACATGATAAAACAGGGTTTAATGCTGCAGCGGACTGAAAAGATGCTTCTCCCTTCGGGAGTCACATTCAACAGTCCTTTTCGACTCTCTGCTTGTCCACTATATTCTCCTGGACATGTGGGCGGTTCCTTTTCCCCACGTGGATTTAAACCATTCCCGGTAGCCTGTCGTCGCCCAAAATAAGGCGTCACTTCCAACTCCATGTGTCCTGAGGTTACTTCCAGTCGATGAAAGGTCCTACAATGTGGGTGTCAATCCTTTTAAAGCTGCAGGAATACACATTATTTTGTCCTTATCTAGTCTGCGCCAGCAGGGTTGGCTCCCAGACTGATTAGACAAAGGAGCTTCCTCCTGTATGCTAAGTGACGGACTTGACCTAATCAACACAACAAGCTGCAGAGTACATCTGTGAATACATCAAAACATAAAAGTGCATTGATATCACATATCAGCATTGTTTTACCTTTTTTAAACTCAACAGTATCTACCGGACGGAATAGCAACGTGGATTTCGGTGCCTCATTACGGTGCCACCTAAATGTCTGCGCTGGTCTCTGATGCTCCGAAACAGACATTAGAGGCAACAGAAGCATCGCTGCAAAGGGATGCTAGTTAACACTAATAACACGTTAACACTTGGCAGCAGGTAACGTTAGCCTACCATTAGTTACAGTAGTAACTAGATTAAACACGGTTAAAATGCTGACAGCTAAACGGTGTAAAAGTGTGACTGTATTTCACTGTAGAGGATTCCAACAGCGGGATGTACAACCATCTGCCACTAAAGCTATGAGCTGAGAAACTAGCACTATGGTCACTGCTGTTGTCGGAGAAACAACACAGACGGTACAAAATAATGTGTTTACTGATAAACTGGTAGACCTCGTGGTGCATTCAAAGTTATTGTAAAATACCGTTTTCTCATCTGTTTTTGTCTTTTAACAGCAATTTACTGGTGAAAGAAGTAATTATTGTTAAAAAGTTACTATTACATTTTTCATTATCATTTAAATTCCCCCCTTTTTTGTGCTGATCAGAAAATGAATCAGATCCGTGACTCAAAACCGTGATCCGTGAGTTTGTGATCCGTTGCACCCCTATTTGAGAGGGATGGGAAATGATATTGCAACATTATTAAAATGTGTGGTATAGTTGCATAACAAATGAATTGCTCCAAATACAGGCAGTTTAAAACATGGCAACCGTATTGTCAATTTCGGCAACCCGAAGCTGATGGCCTGCTTGCCAAGCCGGCAACCACTTGAGCCCTGAATTGTGGGGCATATAAACATGTATGTTGAAAATAAATATACTATATTGCAGCCTTTGCTTAGTTTTTATATGTATGTAATGTGCCTGTTTTGAAAGTCTCCTGCTGCTAAATATGTAAAGCACTTTCTGACGTCTGCTCAAAATGCTCAACTTATTTGCATGCATGAGGCACGATGAAAGAGTCTGGCATTATGTGGCCAATGTAGGGCATTGACTAAGTTCTGTAATTCTATTTAGTTTGATTGCTATTAAATGCAAATGTCGACATGTGGCAGTGGCACTGTGAGAGTACACTCTCTGTAATGGGAGAAAACATTTTGTGCTGTGTGTTTCTCTGAATTGTAGCTGTGGATACCAAGTGAATTGATAAGTTAGCTTTTAAGTTAGTCACAGGATGATCTGTGCAATCCCAAATGGACTCATCCTGGAGTCAGAAACCTGGTTAGTAATATAATGTGTCCAAGTAATCAGGTTTCATCTGCAAGAGTCAGTTGTTTTGAGTTGTACTGTAGATGCAGTTTATTGTCATCACTGATACTTTGAACATGCTGCAAAGGTGCAGAATAAAAACTTTGCTTGTGTAGAAAGTTACACGATGAACATGCACTTGCACTGTTGTGCAATATTGAGGAAACAATAATGTGCTTTGCTGTTTTTAGTCAGTTACTTGTATTCAGCACGTTATGACTTGCAAAAAAAACTGGATAGATGCCTAACTGACCGAGACGAACATTAAACCCTTCCTGATGTTTTTGAGCTTACATTTGACTCATATTTCAAGGAGTCGAAATTCAAATTGGTGTTTTCTTTCTCTGAAACAAATCTAAAAAAGCTAAAATGACATTTGTTGGATACCAGAAGCTGCTCTCAGCTGCAATGAACGGAAGTGAACTTGTAAAGAGAAATAATGTAGGACAAAGATTGTCACCTGCTATGTATTTCTGCTCTTGTGAGTTAATAGTGTGTGTGTCTGCGGTTTTGGGGGTGGCTGAGCGGAGGGTTGACAATAATGTGTGTCATTTCCTGTCAAGTCACAAAGAGCAGATGATCGGTGCTAGATTTAGTTTTAGTATTCAGTTTAAAAAAGGGTGAAATAAAGAAATGAAAGTGGCTTTTATGAAACTTATTACCAAGTCATCTAATGCTGAAAGGAAGAAGTGACGAGAGCCAAATGCAGATCATCTGTAATGATAATTAGCCTCAGCAGAACGAGAGTGGACAGTTAGTTATTTTCAGCACTTACAGATGTAATTTATTTTTTTGCCTCTACCATTTTAAAAGCTTGTGCTTAGGTCCTCTAAGTGTAGAATATTTTCTAAAATATATCTTTCTCAAATTGAGTTTGATAGTGTAGCACAGTGGCTGTGGTATATTCTTTGGCTCATGCTCAGTGCAACTCTTTGTCTCCGGTAAGATTTGGTACCAGACTTGCAGGGCTAAATATGATTTTTTTAACTTTATGTATAGGGTTGGGTACCGTTTGAGTTTTTACAATTCTGATGCCGAACCGGTACATTTAAAATGATTCCGATTCCTAACTGATTCCTAAACCGATTCTTGAAAAACTGAAAAATGACATCAAAGAGAGGCTCTTTTATGGAGTTTTTTTTTTTTTTTTAAATTGAAAATGATTTAAATTTAACTATATATATATATATATATATATATATATATATATATATGTTTTTCAAGTACTTAAATATATAATAAGTAAACCTAAGTCACCTAACACACAACTACAATAATTTAACAAATAACAGTTACACTATTAACAAGTAACAACAAAATAAATGTTGAGTTGGTATGCCAACCAGCTTCAAACTTTAGCAGTTCTTTTGCAGAAAAATGACCATATTTGCCTTCTCTGGCAAGATAAGACACCTCTCCTGACTTATGGCATGTCTTGCACAGGAGAAAACTCTCAGATGGTGTTCAAGAGGCCTGTACACACAGGTATAAGTTTGAAAGGGCAGACAATTTGACCACCAGGCTACAGCGTCTTGTCCTGAACGATAGACTAGCAGAACAAGTGTAATATGTTTACTAGCGATCACGTGCAGTGAATGGTTAATATGAAAGTAGCCTACATTTACGATAGCTAGCTAACGGTAGACTACAGAGAAAGTGTGATATTTGTACGTCCGTTTTAGAGCGTGTACAAAAAGCCGTCTATCAGCAGTGATAGTAGAGGGCATGTCCGAGAATATCGCGGAGAAGCGCGTCACACCGCGAGCGGGCACTTGCGCCACTCAGCAGAAAAGGGAGAAAGAAAAAAAAAAAAAGAGTCTGCCGCTGTATGGAGCGACAGAGGGAAAATATGTCAGTCGGAACCGAAATTTGCGTTCTAATCCGGTCCGAATACTACCGTTTGCGTAGGAACCGGATCCATAGTGGAACCGGGTTTCGGTACCCAACCCTAATTATGTATAACTTTGACTTTATTTTAGCAGTGACTTTTTTTTTTGACATCATAAAGTGTCTCATTGTGTGTATTATTGACATCTAACAAACGTGTTGAATACATTTCCTTGCTCATAAAACTTTTGCAAAGTAGATTTTTCAAGTTTGAAATCTGCATTGTTTACATCCATATTTATGTGCTTGCAGTCTTCTTCTTCACTGCCTTTGTTGCTGCATTTACTGGAGCATTATGTAGAACCACCTGTAGATCAGAGGGATGGAGGGAAACCATTGGCAGAAATGTGTATCACGTCACCCTCGTTTTGCATCTGCACAAACAAAATGGGGACATGTAAATCCATAGCGATACTAGCGTCAAAATATTTAATATACAGTATTACTTTCCTCCTTTTTAGTTTTGACAGTGCTGAGTAAAGAAACTGAATCAGGTAGCTCATAATTTTGTCATAAATAACACATTTTGTGACCCACTTCAGCAGACAACCCAAATCCCTTAACTACTGTAAAAATGTTCAAAAAGTAAAAGAAGTTGGGCCCCTGGGTAGCTCACCTGGTAGAGCGGGTGCCCATATATAGAGGTTTACTCCTTGGCGCAGCGGCCGCGGGTTCGACTCCGACCTGCGGCCCTTTGCTGCATGTCATTCACCCTCTCTCCCCTTTCAAGTCTAAGCTGTCCTATCAAATAAAGGCCTAAAAATGCCAAAAAAATAAACTTTGAAAAAAAGTAAAAGAAGTTGACCTGTAACAGGCCAGGTTTTGTCTCTCTCTCTCTATCCAAGAGACATCTTCAGGATGAGAGACAAAACGTCTTCAAAGCACCTTAACCAAGTCCAGTTGCCCTTGATTTGAACCCTTTCTTGGGTAACTATGACCTGGATGACTGTTAAACCTTACAGACATCAAGCTGTAAAATTGTGGATGAAGAGTGGGAATGAAAACATTCTCCTCTCTCAACAAGTGTTCTTGAAGAAGCCCTTGAGCATGCACTGAACCCTCAACCACTCCAGCAGCAGCATTAATCTGTACAAGTGGGGAAGAATTGTAAAACTTAAGCATTTATAAAAATGTTCTCCTGGCAAATTAACCTTTAAAAGAAATCCTCCACATCATTTTTAATATATCAAAATAAGTCCTATATATTCTGTATTATAACAGAATCACTGACCTTTCCACATTTGCTGTAAAGCGACCCACCACCACCAAACCACCACTATGATGTGTCCGTCACCCTTATAAACATGAAACTATCTGTCTTACTCATGTTCCTGTGTTTGTGTGCCGCAGGGGACCCCAGAGTTTGTCGCCGTGTCTCAGTGTGTGCATTACTTTGAGTGGAGGACCTTCGCTGCCTGCAAGAAAAATAAATTCAAACCACACAAAGAGGTATGTGGTAGAACATCTGACTCACTGACAGGAAGGTTTTCATGTGTAAGAAAGAAAGCCACTGCTGCCGTGTCTGTTAAGGTGTGATATGTGAGAAACAATGAGCCAGAGAGGGGTTTAAGATGACACGGAAAGTTGTCTTCCCACTCTTGTGAGGGTGTTTTAATGCAGCATGTATTTATCAGTGCAGAGGGCATGTTGTCACCATGAAGCAGTTGATGTGAGTTCAACGTGGAATAATTCAAAGAATGTATGAAATAAATTCAACTTGCTTTTTAATGCCAGACACGGCAGGCAAAAACACCGTTTTGTCATGCACTGGTCAATTTAAAGATTTTTGGCTATTTTTTGCTTCCATAACAAGTCTTCTTTCAGACCAGTGGAAAGAAAACCACCAAAATACACATCGGGTGCTTATTTGTAGCGGTTTCCAATGAAGAATTATGAAATGTTACAATTTATCTTCATTTATCAACATACAGTTGCACTCATAAGTTTATGAACCCATGCTAAAGTTGACTAAAAAGAGGAATAAAAAAATCATCTTTTGGAAATTGATCTTAATGCCTTAATTAAAAAAAAAAGAGGTAAATCCAACCTTTTAAGGACACCAATTTTCTTTGTGAATGAATAATGTATCGTAAATAAATAAATGTTCTTCCTTAAAATACAGGGGGTACACCCCTGTGTTAAATTCCCATAGAGGCAGGCAGATTATTATTTTTAAAGGCCAGTTATTTCATGGATCCAGGATACTATGCATCCTGATAAAGTTCCCTTGGCCTTTGGAATTAAAATAGCCCCACATCATCACATACCCTTCACCATACCTAGAGATTGGCATGGGGGTACTTTCCATAAAATCATCTCTCAATGCAAATCAAACCAGCTATTAGGCTAACTGAAATAAAACCGTGCCAATCTCTAGGTATGGTGAAGGGGATGTGATGATGTGGGGCTATTTTAATTCCAAAGGCCAAGGGAACTTCATCAGGATGCATAGTATCCTGGATCCATGAAATAACTGGCCTTTTAAAAATAAAAATCTGCCTGCCTCTATGAACCATGATGTCATTTAAACAGCCACACAAAGATCTGATTTATATCTATTTTACAAGTAGTATCTTTAATAGCCTTTTCTAAATGACTTCCACCATTTTCTCTATGAATTGTTCTTCAAGTGATTATGGAAAGATGTGGGTACTGCAGTATAAAGTTACCTCTCCTTCTGTGTTCAGGTACCCTGCTATGTGTTTGACTCGGACGGTAAGAAGCACGACCTCAACCCTCTGATCAAAGTGAACGATGGCTATCTGGTGGACGACGGTGACGACACCATCGCTTTCTACATCAACATCTGCCGGAATCTCAGTCAGTACCTGAGGGAGGGTGGAGAGACCAATGGATGAATAAATGACTTAGGGTCCTATCTTGCACCCGGCGCAGCGCAAAGCCCAACGCAAGTGTCTTTGCTAGTTTAAGACCGACGCAGTTGTCAATTTCCCGTCCAGCGCCCACGTCGTTTAAATAGCAAATGCACCTGCGCCCATTTGTGCGCCCATGGGTCTACAGGGAGGTGTGTTCAGGTGCATTCTTGGCGTATTGCTATCTTGAGGCAGCGGAAAGTGATCGCGCCATTGACCAACAAAAACCTGGTCTAAAGTCAATAACGAACGCATTCACTTCACGCACGAGCAGATCGGTTTCTTCTCCTGAAAATCTCTCCTTCCTGCTTAGCAAATCCGCCATCATAATAGCACTGCTCCAAGGTCCAAACGCGCCTGGCTTTAAAAGGGAATGGGAGATGACACTGGTTTATGGCATGTTACGCCCAAAACACACCTATGATTAATTAAGACACTAAGTATAACCCTTTTGAACCATGTGCCTGCCGCACAGACCCTTTTTTCCGCCGTTGAACTATCTTGAGCATTACTGATAGCAGCAGCTATATACAGTATTTTTCCTAATCTATACAAACTTGATTTGCTTTCCCATCATCTCATAGCCGTCCTCTTTCTCTCTCAGACCAACCAAACACATCGTGTCCAGTGGACTCTGCAGCCTGCCTGGTCACCAGTCAGGGCTCCTACAACATGGGCTCTCCTACCAGACAGCTGGAGCTGCTGTCCAACGACAGGTATCTGCTTGAAGAATGCCAGCCATCTGTCAACTGACTCTCCAGAGTAGGGAATGCTTTGCAGCGGTCTGTCAGGACAAATCTTCTGTTCTGTCGCTTTGAGTTTATTTACTTAAATAGTTTTACAAGTTTATATGATTGTTGGTACGTCCAGAATTTGCTCTGGTATTAATGACGGGTGTGTTTTTGTTTAGTCCGTGTTGAGCTTCTATATCATAGATGTCTGGAGAGTAACTTTTATTGGACAGTAAGATTAACTCTAAAATGTTTTCACTTGTGTCTTGTCTCCTCTCAAGACTGAGGTTACAGTATGAAGGTTCGTCTCCTCCAGGCATCTGTAATGGACACGATCCTGCCGTCACCATCACTTTCATCTGTCCATCGAGCAGGCATTCAGTAGGTTACGCATACTTATTTCTACACACAGCAAACTTGTATCTTTTTGTTTTATTTTAATCTGGCTTCCATGCTGTTCTACTGTACTTGCAAAAATGGAACTAATTCCTGCTTTACTAAAAGTGTCCTTTGGTTTCACAGGGCAGCCTTCCTAAAATGACAGCAGAGTCGAACTGTCGTTACGAGGTGGAGTGGGTGACTGAATACGCATGTCACAGAGACTATCTGGAGAGCCATAACTGCAAACTGACCAGCGAACAGCACGACATCTCCATCGACCTAACGCCTCTCACATTGAGCTGTGAGTAAACCCGGGATCTCAAACTACCTGCACAGGGCCCTCAGACAATTTCACAAAACCCCCTACCTGTTAAGAATTTTTTGTTACATCTAGCCCACAAATTTATTTATACAGTGAGGAAAATAAGTATTTGAACACCCTGCTATTTTGCAAGTTCTCCCACTTAGAAATCATGGAGGGGTCTGAAATTGTCATCGTAGGTGCATGTCCACTGTGAGAGACATAATCTAAAAAAAAAAATCCAGAAATCACAATGTTTGATTTTTTAACTATTTATTTGTATGATACAGCTGCAAATAAGTATTTGAACACCTGAGAAAATCAATGTTAATATTTGGTACAGTAGCCTTTGTTCGCAATTACAGAGGTCAAACGTTTCCTGTAGTTTTTCACCAGGTTTGCACACACTGCAGGAGGGATTTTGGCCCACTCCTCCACACAGATCTTCTCTAGATCAGTCAGTTTCTGGGCTGTCGTTGAGAAACACGGAGTTTGAGCTCCCTCCAAAGATTCTCTATTGGGTTTAGGTCTGGAGACTGGCTAGGCCACGCCAGAACCTTGATATGCTTCTTACAGAGCCACTCCTTGGTTATCCTGGCTGTGTGCTTCGGGTCATTGTCATGTTGGAAGACCCAGCCTCGACCCATCTTCAATGCTCTAACTGAGGGAAGGAGGTTGTTCCCCAAAATCTCGCAATACATGGCCCCGGTCATCCTCTCCTTAATACAGTGCAGTCGCCCTGTCCCATGTGCAGAAAAACACCCCCAAAGCATGATGCTACCACCCCCATGCTTCACAGTAGGGATGGTGTTCTTGGGATGGTACTCATCATTCTTCTTCCTCCAAACACGGTTAGTGGAATTATGACCAAAAAGTTCTATTTTGGTCTCATCTGACCACATGACTTTCTCCCATGACTCCTCTGGATCATCCAAATGGTCATTGGCGAACTTAAGACGGGCCTTGACATGTGCTGGTTTAAGCAGGGGAACCTTCCGTGCCATGCATGATTTCAAACCATGACGTCTTAGTGTATTACCAACAGTAACCTTGGAAACGGTGGTCCCAGCACTTTTCAGGTCATTGACCAGCTCCTCCCATGTAGTTCTGGGCTGATTTCTCACCTTTCTTAGGATCATTGAGACCCCACGAGGTGAGATCTTGCATGGAGCCCCAGTCCGAGGCAGATTGACAGTCATGTTTAGCTTCTTCCATTTTCTAATGATTGCTCCAACAGTGGACCTTTTTTCACCAAGCTGCTTGGCAATTTCCCCGTAGCCCTTTCCAGCCTTGTGGAGGTGTACAATTTTGTCTCTAGTGTCTTTGGACAGCTCTTTGGTCTTGGCCATGTTAGTAGTTGGATTCTTACTGATTGTATGGGGTGGACAGGTGTCTTTATGCAGCTAACGACCTCAAACAGGTGCATCGAATTTAGGATAATAAATGGAGTGGAGGTGGACATTTTAAAGGCAGACTAACAGGTCTTTGAGGGTCAGAATTCTAGCTGATAGACAGGTGTTCAAATACTTATTTGCAGCTGTATCATACAAATAAATAGTTAAAAAATCATACATTGTGATTTCTGGATTTTTTTTTTTTGATTATGTCTCTCACAGTGGACATGCACCTACGATGACAATTTCAGACCCCTCCATGATTTCTAAGTGGGAGAACTTGCAAAATAGCAGGGTGTTCAAATACTTATTTTCCTCACTGTATATATGTTTTTTTTTGTTTTTCTATTTTCTTTTATTTTAAAGTCGTCTTTTTTTTTTTTTAAATGGAGAATAAAAATGTCTTAATTTTATATTTTACGTCAACATTTTATTTTTTTAATGTCACTGCTTACTGTCTCAGCGAAGGGAGAAAGCTGCTGTTCTCCAGGAATACAATCTCAAGCGGCGTTACTGTGCTAAACTTGGAGAGCAGTATGGAGGGAGAGGAGGGGGAAAGATGAGTTGTTTAGAGTAAACATAGTTAAAATGTATTGTTTTCAATGAAATGATGTTGAATGTGAGACCTATGCTCTGACCTCACATTGTTATACCATAATTAAACCCGTGAAAGGGATAGTTTTGATCTTTTTGAAGTGTGGTTAGATGAGCTACTGTACTTCTCCATAGTCAGTGTGTTTGCTACAGTAGATGGCGGTCGGCACGCCCCCAGTTTGGAGAAGCAGATCGGAGTACCGACACAAAAGCTAAGCAATGTACTGCTGTGGACGGAGGCAGCAGCTAAATTTATTTTAGCCACCAATATAGATAATACACTGACTATGGAGAAGTAAGTCATGCAACCCCACTTTAAAAGATCCAAACTATACCTTCAAGAAAGTGACGAGCAGCCAAAATGCATGCCTTTTAATTGTAATCATGTCCTTATTCCTTAAACTGGTTCTTACAACCTACAAGAGTGAACACACACAAGCAAAGAAGAAGGTGTTTCTTCGTTCCACAGGCATGATATTAACAAACTGGAAACCCCACCAGTGATTTCTAAATAATAAAAAAAAAGCTCAAACATGATTACACATTTAACCTGCAAGAATTATTGGCTCATAGTGCTGCTTTTTTTATTCCAGTTAGAGGAAGTAGCTTCATGAGTAAACTAGACTGACCTTCCCGTTTTTTGTAAGCTCATTGTTGTCACAGTTAATGCACAATCTGTGTGTGCCATGATGCATGCCACAGTTTACTATATAACTAGAATCACTATCTTTTGGTGGTAATACAAGTAGTTGTACACATTATTGTTTAAAGTTGGATACTGAAGCTGATTGCTGTCAGTGACTTTGCCTATATTCATTTTTTTTTTTTTTTTTTTATATTTTGAGAAATACTCTTTTTAGCCTTTTTGCCAAGATTAAGCAGCCTGATGTCATCATACTCAGATTCTAGTCAGAGTATGAGTCTGATACTGCTCCATTGGGCTGTGATTATGGGGCGTGTTTCAACCGAACCAGGAAAGAAAATGCCTCAGCACTCAATTGGATAGACCTACAACCAATCAGAGCAACGGAGACAGACGACACAGAAGTCAAAGGCAGGCTTCGACAGAGCCAAGGCAGAGGCGGCAGTTTCCGTGTCATGCGGACGGGTGTGGCAATGTGTATACATACGTGATCGCGGTTCTCTGTTCTTCTTTTAAAATGAATGCGCTGTCGATATCTTCTGTAACAGACGCGATGGCGGAATCTACACATCTCAATTCTCCAGCAGCAGCCATCTTTGTTGTAAACGAATTCAACCCCACCGCTCTTTGGTGACGTGGTTGATTACGTTACTGTTGATCATCTGTCCATCATCGTATAAAGCCCGCCCTGACAATTTGATTGGTCCGAACAGCTCCAGTTCGAGCATAGTTGCTCCACAACAGATCAAGTCCAGACCGAACTTCCCGACCTCAAATGTTGTGGGCGGGGCTAGAAATGTTGAATCTGTAAACGTTTTTTTTTACAATATTCTGAAAGCTGTCTTTGGTAGTAGTGGTTATATTTACAG
Source organism: Sander lucioperca (assembly GCF_008315115.2). Classification (NCBI taxonomy): domain Eukaryota; kingdom Metazoa; phylum Chordata; class Actinopteri; order Perciformes; family Percidae; genus Sander; species Sander lucioperca. The sequence continues at coordinate 6,428,573 of NC_050191.1, forward strand.
TAAAATGTAAAATATATAATAAAGTAAACAGTCTAAGTTAATCTAACGTCCATTGAGACAATGAGAAGATGATGATGATGATGATGATGATGATGAGATAAATATGTCCATTTCTTTGTTTGTGTGTGTAGCTACAGACCATCCGTACTATGCACACTCTGGGTCCAGTGACGGGGATGACAGCTACACCTACTACCTGAACGTGTGTGGAAAGATCACTACGGATGAATGTGGCCAAGAGCCGTTTGTATCGTCCTGCCAGGTGAAGAAGACTGGAGACGCGAAGAAGGTGGCTGGAAAATTTCAGAACCAGACACTACGGTAATGTTTGACTGTGTTTATGTGTCAGTCAGCTGGTCAGTGCTTCAAATCAGTTTGCTCGTGTTTTAGGCTCATCAGCCAGGAAGTCAGTCAGTATCAATGCTCCCTTTTGATTGTGGTGATCCTATCACTGTGAGTAGAAAAAGTTACAGTTTAACAAATACTATGTATGCCATAAAAGCCCTTGTCTAGCTAAAAGCCTGTGTGAATAGCCAAGTCTTCAACTGCTTTTTAAAAGAATCAACGGCATTTAAACAACGCAAAGAGAGCGGCAGTGCATTCCACAGCCTAGGTGCCACTTAGGGATGCACCGATCCGACTTTTTCAGTCCCAATACCGATACCGATGCCTGGGCTTTGTGTATCTGTCGAAACCCGATACCGATCCGATACCGTTGTTGAATTAACAATAAACTGTATACCTTCCACCTTATACCTTCCTTCCACCATGTGGAAGAGACTAAAGGCACCAGACTTTCCTAACTAAACATTACTTTCCTAACTAAGACGAAATGACATAGATTTAATGTATTGAATTCGCATGGTGCTTTTGGATGTGCTTGATTAAATTGGTAGTATCGTACTTTGCAGTACTACCACCGCCCCTCGAAACATTTTCTTTGCAGACGCCTCGCAAACAGCCGGCGAAGTTGTTGGCGTGGCAAGCGTGAAATATCTCCACACAGCCGACTCTTTGGCTCGCTCCATGTTGCTTAACGGTTAACTCAACTCTTCCAGCATGTGACACCCGTGGATCTGTTCATTTTTCCGATCCCCGATCCAGCTATTTTGTCAATATCGGGGCCGATAACCGATCTTAATATCGGATCGGTGCACCCCTAGTGCCACTACCTGAAAAGATCGATCCCCTCTGGTTTTAAAATGAGTGCGGGGGACCACTAACAACATCTGACCTGATGACCTCAGACACTGTAAAACCCGGTTCCTTCTTTTCAGATATTGAAACCTGAACCTTATTATCTGATTGCTTTACTGATTGTGACAATATTCTATTTAACTGTCTACCAGCTTTAAATTTCTTTAATCTGTTTGCCGCAATGCTAAACTTTTTGTGTCAGTGTTGTGAAAGCTGCTCGTATACTCAAGATGAAAAAATGACACAATGCAAATTTCAGATTACTAATTATCTATTGAGCATGATGATTCCCGATTTTTACGTTGCACAGGGTTAACTTTTTTCCAATATTTTAGCTCATATGACAGATATGACAGCAGACATATGACAGAAATAGCATGTCAGTCCCAGAAATGATCCATGAACACTTCATGTAGAACTTCTTAAACATTGCCAGTAAATCAACATGTTCATAATTCTTACACATTCCAACCCCTATTTTTTTATCTTTAGTTATTCAGACGGGGATCTGACTCTAATCTACCCAGATGGCACCAGATGCTCTACCGGCTTCCAGAGAATGACCATCATCAACTTTGAATGCAACAAGAATGCATGTAAGATAGAGAAGTTTCAAAAGAAGATTAAACATGATTCATTTAATCTCTTTGTTCTTGAGCGTAAAGAATGCTTCATTTAACAAGTTAAATTGACTAAATGATTTATGCATTTAAACTGTTACCTTGTTTAGGTGCCAGATTGTCCCATTTATTTATTCAAAATCTGACAGGTGGACAAATTTTTGCTTCATCTTAATTCATTCTTAATTCACAGTTTGCCTTATTTTTCTGCAGCTAACAGTGGGCATGGGACTCCAGTTTTTGCGGGGGAGACAGACTGCACTTACTACTTTGACTGGGAGACGGCATTCGCCTGCGTCAAGGAGAAGGAGGATCTACTGTGTCGAGTCAGAGATAACCACAAACATTACGACCTTTCACCCCTCACAAGATACCCCGGTGAGTTTAAATGTCAACATTTGTCTCTGAAAAAGCAATTTTTCCATTCTGTCTGTTGTGAATAAACATTTGTTGCTGAAACATGACCTTCCTCTGTGCCTCTGTATGTTGCTCCAGGGTCAGATGTCGGTGGGAACTGGGAGGTGGTGGATGCTAAAGCTCCAAAGCCGGACTCCCGTTTTTACTTAAATGTCTGTCACAAAGTCCTCCAGACAGGAGCTGCTGCCGGCTGCCCACTGAATGCCTCCATCTGTGCCGTGGGTGAGAGTCTCCACGAGGACGGGGGGGGGGTTCTAAAGACTAATGAAATATGAGACTATTTCAGAACATAGTGGTAGAAGGGTGTAGGGAAATTAAGGAGTTGTAAAAACTTTGCCAAATTCATGAGATTGTCAGGAATAGTTGTAGTCTTTAGTTTATTGATTGTGTCTCTCTGCTACAGACAAGGATCATGGGCCCATCAGTCTGGGCAGCTTCCTGTCATCTCCCCAGAGGACTAAAATAGGAAATGACATCAGACTGGTGTATACTGATGGAAGTTTTTGCATCAATAAAAAGACGAGGATCCAAACTATCCTGACCCTCAAGTGCAAACCAGGTAGGTTAAACAGAGATATGAGTTGTCATTAAAGGTCCAGTGTGTAACGTGTTTAGTTCATTCTCAAAATCTGTGTTGCCCGTTCACAAACTTGTCCTTTTTCATGAATATTTACCACCACCATCAATTCCAAATATTCCTTTTGGCTTAAAATTTTTCATTTGCGTTTGCATGAACTGGGGTAGACGCTCCATATTCATGCGCCATCTTGAAATACGTTAGCCGGTAAGGGACATACAGGACATACTGCTCCGCCTTTCGCGTTTTCGCTGTCACATGATAAACTCACAGGTGCTGCTAATGCTGCTAATGGATAATGTCGCTTCCTAGCCCCGGCAAGTTTAAAGAAGGAAACATGGAGGACCACACATACTCAAAATCCAAATTTCGGGAACAGGAGTCTTCTTCTTCACCCAGAAAAAGGATATTGAAAAGAGCAAGAGACCAGCGTCATCAGAAAAAAGCGTGAAGGCTACCGTAGCTGTATTACATACTTTGAACTGCGTGGTGCGAGAGAGTTGATTGCGATATATGATCACAACGCTAGATGGGAGAAATTCCCACACATTGGACCTTATAAATATATATTTTTTCTCTAGTTTCTGTTTGGTTGTGATGTTGTTGTCTCCTCCTTCACTTTTCTTCTTCTTGCCTTCTTTGCAGGAGATCTGGAGAGTGCTCCTGTCCTTCGTAGCGTTTCGTCTGACGGGTGTGTTTACGAGTTGGAGTGGTACACAGCTGCCGCCTGCGTCCTCTCGAAGATTGAGGGAGACGACTGCAAGGTGGAGGATCCTCAGGCTGGTACGACGCGCATAAACACACAAGTTTGATCAACGTGGTTTAAGACTGGTCAATATTTTACTTTAAGATGAGAAAGAAGCAACGGGATTAATGGGGAATATGTTTCAGCACAAAATAAATCTCTACTCTCTGCCAGTTCAGTCTTAAGAGCACGCAGGGAGAGGTTATTTTTATTTAAGGCTACAACTAACAATTATTATAGTTTAGTCTATAGAAAGACAGATTTTCCCCCCCATCCCTAAAGCTCAAGGTGACATCAACTGTCTGGTATAATCCGACCAGCAGTCCAAAACCCAAATATATTGAATTTACTGTCATATAAAACAGAGAAGATTAGAAACCTTTGAGCTGATGGATTAATGAAGTTATTGTTTCAGCTTTACTTCTATTAACACTTTTTGGTAACCAAACGTCAACAGGACACACTCACATCCGGCTAATTACCTCATATCATTTTGACAGTTGAAAAGCTCATAGACCACAGTGGGAGTAGCCTGGTGTTACTTTGCCACGGTCTGACAGGTCAAATTCAACCTGATTGTGCTCTACTCTCTAACAGAATTTACATTCGGGGGATACAAAATGCCAAAACATGTGCCCCTTTGTTTGCTCAAATCTATAATTCCTATTGTGTTTTTAAAAACTTGCATTATACTCTACTTGCTATGAGGATGTTTCACCACTCAACTCCACCACCTGGTGGTGAGTTCCAGGCATTTTAATCTCTCTAGGTCACACCTTTATGTCACATGAGAGTTGTTACACGTGAATCATTAAAGAGGCTACTTGTGCTGCCATCTAGCAGTTGTTGCATGATCAGTCCCATTTTGTTTCCAGTTCTGTACTGTTTGACAGAGCTGATCAGAGTTTCCTTCTTTGACCGTCTCTTACTGGCCTCTGTTGCTCAACAGGGTTCTCTTTCGACTTGTCGCCTCTCTCCAAAGCCGAAGGTGGCTTCTACAATCTGACCAGCGACCACTATAACTACTACATCAACGTCTGTGGTACCGTCAAAATTGGCAGCTGTCCTAAAGAGTCCGGAGCATGCCAGGTGGAAAAGAGGTAAGAAAGGAAGGCATGAAGCAAGCAAGGCCGCACAGTCACAACAACCATATTATTAAAAGTGTCATCACAGAATATCACCAGTCAGTAGATTCTCTCCAGAAGTATTCATAATGTACATGAAAAAAAAACTGTTGTAGTTGCCACGGGTAGCCATTTTGGTTTGTTTTTCTATGTTTTTCTAGGATTTAAAAAGCATTAAGTGCATCAGTGTCCCTTTTTATGTGTTCTTAGTTATGGAAAATCCAATTTTGTCTAGTTTTAATTACTGCTAAATCCCATTGTAGTGAATCTCAGTTGTTAAATTTGCAGTGGAAATATGAAAAGATGTACCACGTTTTGTGTGAATCAGATGCATCATTTCTATATATGACTTTTTGATGACTTAAAATTTGTACTTAGGCTATGTTTAGACGGAAACGATCTGAAGAGAAAGGGCAGGCGTTGCGTTCTCACTTTTTATTCCGCATTTAGACGAGCGTTTTTGGGGGGTAAATCTGCGTGCATATAATAATAATAATAATAATACATTGAATTTATATAGTGCTTTTCATGAACTCAAAGTCGCTTAATATGGTGACGTAAAAGTGAGTGAAATTCAATGTAGTATGCACACCAGGTGGCTAGGTGGTAGTGTGAAGCACTGCCACACAACACCACCTTCCTTCTACTTCTCTCCCTAGTAGCGCGAAGCGAACAAACAACAAAAGCTGACAATTTTGTCTGGACAGATGAGGAGGTGGAGTTATTGCTCCAAACAATACACACACACACACACACATGCACACGCGTGTGCGGTACACACACACACGGCATGCACACACACACACACGCAGCACACACACGCACGGCGCACACACACACACACACGGCACACACACACACACACACACGCAGCACACACACACACACACACACACACACACCACACACATTCACACAGTGTGTTTTTACCCTTTAAATGGGGAATGCGACGGTGGAGTGTTTTTAAGATTTCTACTCCGGAGGGTGGTTTCACTTTTTTGTGTTTTTAAGCCCCAAAAACGCAGTCGCCGTCTAAACGAAAGGCACATCTGATAAAATATTTTTAGGTTTTCACCCACGAGCGTATTTGTGTAAACAGGGCCTTAATTTCTTACCCCCACAATCAGGTTTACCGTGGTTGGGTTTATTGAAGAGCACTTGCAGAGGAATATTCACTTTTATGCCAAATGTTACATCTGTATTAGGCTTTGTCTCATTGAAATTGGAGACATTGGGCAGATGAGAGAAAGGAAGGATTAAATAACCCAAAACCCAAGGATATCAGGCCTGAAATCTTTTGAACCAGGAGGTCTGAAAGTTGGAATCTTATGAGCACCATGTCAAATGAATGAAATATACTGTATGTTTCTGAACATTAATATATACTGTATATACTGTAAAATGAGTAAAGATAAATGTGAAGTAAATTGACCCCAATAACTGCATTCATGATATGATGACTTTGCCCGTCTGTGACTTCAGTTCGTGGAATCTTGGGAAAGCAAACTCCCGTCTGTCGTACTACGACGGCCTGATCCAGCTGACCTACAGCAACGGCTCCAAGTACAACAACAAAGAACATACTCACAGATCCACACTCATCTCCTTCCTGTGTGACCCAGAAGCTGGAGCCGGAAAACCCGAATTCCAGGTACGGTATTTGTTTTTATTTTGTACAAAATATGTCTACACCTTTGGACATTTTCTTTATGGTCTTCTGTTGGCTTTTATTCAAGGCATTTTTTGCACATCACCAGTTTGACCTGTAATTTTAATCTTGTCTTAATTTTGAATCCAGGTCGAGGACAATTACACTTACAACTTCCGCTGGTATACATCCTACGCATGTCCCGAACGGCCTCATGAGTGTTTGGTGACAGATCCCGACACTCTTGAGCAGTACGACTTATCCAGGTAATGCATGGATGCATATTGTGTTCATTCACCAAGCAACCACAATGTTTTTTTTTTTTTTTCATTAAACAACATAACACAAAATCACAATTGAAAAAATAGATTCACAAAATCAGGAGAAAAAGAAACAAACAAGAAGGCACAGATTCCTTCCAGCATGTCACATTACTGTTACCAACCTCCTCACCTTCTTATTGACCTTCTTTTGCCTTCAGCTTGTCACGCTCCACCTCCGGTAGCAACTGGCAGGCCATGGATTTGTCTGAGACCTTGAACCTGAAGAAGTACTACATCAACATATGTAGGCCTGTCAACGCTGTACCAGGCTGCGACCGCCATGCGTCCATCTGCCAGATGAAGTACATATCTGAGCAGGTCTGTAACGGATAGAAGCACAACGTGAAAACAGAATTGTAACTTTAAACCTCATAAAACTTTATTTTTATTACATTAAAATCTTGGTTAGTGCACTTTTCAAAATGGCAAAGTTACAGGAGCCCTGAGAGGCAAATGAGAAGAAAAGAAGAAAAAGGTGGTCCTTTGTCTATTCCTTAAAAACAGTTGATAAAAAAAAAAAAAAAAATGGTTTGCCAGGATCTTCTTACAGGATCGTTTTGTTTTTCTGTGGAAAAATGTTTTTGTCAGAATTTTTCTTTTTGTTGTTGTAATTCTCATTTTGGCCACAAGAGGCTAAAGTGCACCACAAATCCATCCATCCATCTAAATAAGGCTAAAATCATTCATGTTTTCTTCTAAAACACAATGTACATATATTGTGCGTTAGGAAGTTATGTAACATTACTGTCATGTCTTTCTTTTGGTTAGAAATATAATTTAATCGCCACTAGAACTTGGAGGAGTGGTGCACAAATGATTATTACAGCAACAAACGCACCAGAAACATTATCCTGACAAACAAACAACAATTTCACTTGCCCAAACTTTTTTTGATGAAAAATAGAAAGTATAAATGAATTGTAAAAATATTCCTGCCATTTCAACCCTTGTCACCTGCTCTTAAGTCTTAAACACAGGAGAGAAAACTATAGATCGATCCGACTTTTCTCACTTGCCTCTCAGGGCTTCTGTACAAAGTTTCATGCGCCCGCCCAAATTCATTATTGACGGGCAACAAATGTAATAGCCGGTCAACGGTACATAACACTTGAGATGAGTTTTAGAAGCCCTTTCCTCTCCTCTGTCCTCAGGGCTCTCCAAAGGAGGTTGTATCAGTCAGCAACATGGGTATTTCCAAGCGAGGGCCGATCATTGAGGAGCGAGGCCGCCTGCTGCTGGAGTTCACAGACGGCTCTGTCTGCATATCAGACGGCCAGAAGCTCACATACACAACACGCATCCACCTGGTCTGCTCCAAAGGAACTTTGGTGAGTCGGTGCAGTTTATACAGTAAATTGGAGCGTGGCTTGTTAACGCTTTGCATGTGTCCGATATGTGACTCTGTTTTGTGTTCCACACTGTGCAGTCAATGGGGCCGCGGTTCCTGATATACCAGAACTGTACTGCCAACTTCATGTGGGAGACAAGGGCAGCCTGTGCCATCAAAACCACAGAGAATGACAATGTGAGTTCAGCTATATTACAACATATTCATATCCTGTGTTTAATGTATGTATTCACACTGATAAGACAACAATTAGAAAAGATGTTACGCGGAAAAATGTATATGATTATGATAATAAAAAATGAGTTTGTAAAGATAATAAACATGTCGAACATGTCTTTGTGTCTCAGAGCTGCTCTGTGGTGGACCCCAACACTGGCTTTGAGTTCAACCTTCAGCTTTTGGCTTCTAAGACTGGGTACAAGACAAATGCGAATGGCAAGGACTTCCTGGTAAGACGGACACAGTGACAGCACTGCCACCGCACAGCCAACCATTAATAATGTCCATCAAATGTAGCTGTCATGCGTTGTTTGAATGTACACTCACCTAAAGGATTATTAGGAACACCTGTTAGATTTCTCGTTAATGCAATTATCTAATCAACCAATCACATGGCAGCTGCTTCAATGCATTTACGGGTGTGGTCCTGGTCAAGACAATCTCCTGAACTCCAAACTGAATGTCAGAATGAGAAAGAAAGGTGATCTAAGCAACTTTGAGCGTGGCATGGTTGTTGGTGCCAGACGGGCTGGTTTGAGTATTTCCCAATCTGCTCAGTTACTGGGGTTTTCACACACAACCATTTCTAGGGTTTACAAAGAATGGTCTGAAAAAGGAAAAACACCCAGTATGCTGCAGCTGGGGGGCGAAAATGTCTTGTTGATGCCAAAAGTCAGAGGAGATTGGGCCGACTGATTCAAGCTGATAGAAGATCAACTTTGACTCAAATAACCACTCGTTACAACCGAAGGTATGCAGCAAAGCATTTGTGAAGCCACAACACGCACAACCGTGAGGCGGATGGGCTGCACCAGCAGAAGACCCCACTGGGTACCACTCATCTCCACTAAAAATAGGAAAATGAGGCTACTATTTGCACGAGCTCACCAAAATTGGACAGTTGAAGACTGGAAAAATGTTGCCTGGTCTGATGAGTCCCGATTTCTGTTGAGACATTTAGATGGCAGTCAGAATTTGGTGTAAACAGAATGAGATCATGGATCTGTCATGCCTTGTTACCACTGTGCAGGCTGGTGGTGGTGGTGTAATGGTGTGAGGGATGCTATCCTATCAATATGGGCCAACATTTCTAAAGAATGCTTCCAGCACCTTGTTGAATCAATGACACAAAGAATTAAGGCAGTTCTGAAGGCGAAAGGGGGTCAAACACGGTCTTAGTATGGTGTTCCTAATAATCCTTTAGGTGAGTGTATTTGTGTGGTGTAGCCAACGATGCGTTCATGTTCACGCATGCAGCTTTTTATACAGCTCTGATATAGTCTGTGTTGCAGCCAGATGTACTCGCACCAGTGTGGGTTTTAATTTAGACTTTTTTAATATTTTATAAATACAAATTGTATGTATAATAATTATATATATATATATATATATATATATATATATAAAAACCAACCAACAATTATTAGAATTATACATTCATCTTTCGATTATTTGTTTCATCTATAAAATGTTTTAGAATAGTCAAAAATTCTCATCACAGTTTGCCTCTGCGTCTTCAAATCGGTCGCTGTAAATAATATTTACTATAATGTAAGACGAGGCATAGATATTTACATTTTAGGAAATGTTTTCCGTTTGACTTGAAAAATGACTTTAACAATTAATCAATTATCAGCATAGTTGCTGATGAATATACTTTTGATCAACAAATAGTTTATTTGACTCATGATCTAAAATAATAAGTTTAAAAAAAAATGTTAAGACTGATGATAAATTAATTCAGTGGCCATTAATGACATTTTTTTTTTTTTTAGATTTAAGCAAGGATTATGTCTTTTTCACGTAGTTTTTTTTTTCCAAATCATGATATTTCAGAATTTAACAAAATCATAATCTCTTCAATTCACCACCCTGTAGGTGAACATCTGCTCAGACGTGGCGGAATGTGGTCAGGGCATGGCTGGCTGTGAGCTGGAAGAAGGGCATCCCTCCAGCCCAGTGGGGGTGGAGAAGACCCTCCAGTACTCCACCGATGGACTTCTCACACTAACGTATAAGGGAACCCTGGATGAGCCCACAGGTACTTCTTTACAGTAACTGAGAATATCATGATTTTATGTTCACTGGTTCACTTAACTCTGATCAGCTGTACCGTGTTTACAGTAAATTTACAGTTAAAATTTTCTTGACACTGTACTTTATATCCTTTTCCCTCTGTATCAGCAACTCGGGACACCTTCACCATTAATTTTGTGTGTGATCCAAACTCTCACCCTGGCTCATTAAAACTGCTTCGTGAGGACTTGAGTTCTTTACCTCAGCACGTGGTCCACAACGTCTTCTTTGAGTTCTCCACTGCTCTGGCCTGCATGCCTGCTCCAGTTGACTGCCAGATCATTGGTATGGACACACACAAACAGAATTAAACCTACAGTAAATATCAATGTACTGGCTTAACTCAAGAACGTTATACACTTCTCCTTCTTGTGAGTCTAAATATACTTTTCTGTTACCTCTAGATTCCCATGGTAATGAGTACGACCTGAGTCACCTGATCCGGGATGGAGAGGACAGCCCCTGGATCGCCGTAGATACAGATGCTGTCAAATCACGCAGCTTTTACATCAATGTCTGCGAACCTCTTCCTCCTCTGAACAACTGTCCAGGTCAGTATGCTCGTCCATATTGATCACCCAATCCACCTACACATAGAGTAAATACGAGGTTTAGACTGATGTGGGTGTTTTGATAAAATAAATATGATAAAATATTAAACCGAGAGGGAGTAAGAGTTTTTATTTAGTTTTACGCATGTAGAGCTGTAATGGTCAGTCGATTTATTTAATTGATTGATTAGTCAAATTGAAATAAAATAAATCGACAGATATTTTGGGAATGAATTCGTCTTTTTTTCAAGCAAAAATGCCAAACATTTGTTTCTCAAATATGAGGTATTTCTGCTTGATGTTATCATATGAGATAAAACTAGGAATTTTATCACTTTGGGCCAAGGGAAGTCAGAATGGCCAATTGAACACTTAATCAAGACAACAATTGGAAGATGAATCAAAAGTTTCAGCCCTATTCACATTTGTAGAGCTTTGGCTTATGTAAAGGATACCAATGGAACTGTTTACTGCTGCACTAAGCATCAGTTTTATCATTTTATTGGTGATTTTGCATACTCTTTCCATATGCTGAAAGGTCAGCCCTAACCTTTACTATTGCAATCCAATTTAATGTTTCAAGGCTCCTAAGATTAGGAATCATAGTAGGTTTTAACGATTTTAACACTTTGCAATAAAATAATTACAAAGTCAGATGGCAATTTTGAAGGGAATTCCTCCTGTCAGAATGTAGTTAAATATTGTTTCTTCTCTCCAGTGGGTCCTTTGGGTGCTTGTGGTGTGATTGATGGGAAGAGTTACAACCTGGGTTACATCCAGTCCAGACCGCAGGTGGCAGAGGATGGCTCCATCAGCATCGTGTACCAGAACGGAGACCAGTGTGGTTCCGAATCGCGCTACTCAACGCGCATCATCTTGCAGTGTGATGACAACCCAGTGAGTATTAAGGCCAATTTATGCTTCTACGTTATATCAACGCCATGGGTGCGTATGTAGGTACAGACCCTACGCCGTAGCCTGACGTGCGCCTCTCAAAAAATGTAACTACACATCACGGCGACGCAGACCGCAACAACTGTGGCTGGTCCGCTTGGCCGGGGATAGGTTGCGTTGCATTTACCCCTACTCATTTCCTGGGTCTCCTTCTCCATAAACAACATGAAATCAAGGAGAGGGTTAGTTTTTCCAGCTACAGCTTTCCGACTGTGGTCAGAAAGCACAACATGTTTTCTCTCACTATGACTCTAGAGTCTGTACTCGCTCCGAAGCCAATCCTGTCTCTACCACACACTCCCCACACGCACACACATGCCGGCCCTGCTATTCTGTTAAAGAGATTGACGAACACACACCAATGTTCAAGTATAAACTTCAGGCCACTTACATAGGCTACTGTGTAAGCTCTACTTGGAGCCTCTGCAGAAGCATACATCACGCTTTTGAGCTCCCACTGTGACCACCCACTTCTAATGTTTGTACTGTGACTGCTGCACAACAATTTTCATGCGGATGAATACATTTCTATCTTGTCTTATGTTATTACCTTAATTTTCAAATTCAACTCTAATTTTACCCACATTTAGTTACATTTTCTCTTAAATTGACTATTTGCATAGTCCATGAGAACAAGACATGCAACTAAACTGAGTAATCATTGATTATCTGTCGCTTTAATTTGTTTGTGTATGTGTGTCTGTGTATATCTAGGGCTCCCCCATGTTTGACCGTAAAGATGGTTGTGAATATGTCTTTATCTGGAGGACATCTGAGGCCTGCCCCATCAGGAAGTCTCAAGGTAAAAAAAACGCACAAAAAAACGCAGTGATGAGAATTGTGGATTCCAGTATTTTAAGATTAAAACTGCTGCTTTTGGATAATTTGTGCTGACAATCTCCTCAAACAGCAGTGGTCATATCCCATCATCCATCATATCAGAGGCCATAATAAAGTTTTAATAGGAGGACAGTGTTATTATGCCATGCCTCTTTGGTCCTCCTCCCAGGTGATAACTGCCGTGTTCGTGACCCCAAGAGTGGCTTTGAGTTTAACCTGAGCTCTCTGAAGGGTCAAGATTACCCCGTCCACAGTGATGCCTATATCTACCACCTGTCGGTGTGCGGGGGACTCAAGAGAGGCATCTGCACCCACAAAGACACAGGCAATGCATCTGTCTCTTCCTGCCAGGTGAAGGGAGAAACCCACAAGATTGCAGGTACGGAAGACCAACCAAAACCAGCTTGAATATTCTGATATTTGTATTGTCTGTATTAATTTGTGTCATTATTCTTGTGAGTGTGCAGGAATGGCAAGCCAGGTTCTGAGTTACGTGGGAGACCAGCTCATCCTGAACTACACTAATGGAGAGGTCTGTCACAAGATATACAATAGATCCACCGAGATCTACTTCTCCTGCCACCCTGACAGGGATCCTGTGAGTTTCACACATACACACAAATACAGAAAACCAGCTGATCCCACAGCTCTTATCATACAATGAGTTGTACTTACTAAAAAAATGAAACATGACAACGCAGTAAATTCTGCCAATGTTGATTGGTGACTTAGACTTCTAGAGAAATTTGCTCATAGGGCTATATACTGAAATGTTTTTGATTGACAAACATGAGTGTTTGTTTTGTTTGCTTTGAAATTGAAAAAATAATTTTAAAATAAAATAGACATTCCAGCAGATCCAAATCTTTTTATCAGTGTTGCTTTCTGAGCATTTATGCCCTGGAGATGTTGGATGTGTTTATTGGTAATAACTAACCAGACAAAACATCATAATAATAATAATAATAATAATAATAATAATAATAATAATAATAATAATAATAATAATAATAATAATAATAATAATAATAATACTTTTTATTTATGGGCACCTTTCATAGCACTCAAGGACACCTTACAGTTAAAACAAGCAAAAATACAGTTAAAAAGGCAAATATAATTAAATTAAAACAAACACATTTAAAAGATTGAGATAGAAAATTAAAAGAAAGCAATCTATCCATGATTTTGATGGAGAGTGCAGCCATGTGGGGTGGGCCTTTCGGATTAGGTGGGTTTTGAGGAGGTTTTAAAGGTGGGTAGAGACTCTATGGTACGGATGGATAGTGGGAGGGAGTTCCATAGGCGAGGGGCAGAATGGCTGAAGGCTGTAAACCACATTGTGGACAGGCGGGCAGGAGTGGAAAGCAGTGAGGAAGAGGAGGATCGGAGAGTTCGGGGTGCGTAGGGCTGAAGGAGTTCAGAGAGGTATGGAGAAGCGAGATTATGGAGGGCTTTGAAGGTGAGAAGAAGAATCTTAAAGTCAATACGGTATTGGACAGAGAGCCAGTGCAGTTGTTTGAGGAGTGGAGTAATGTGTTCAGTGGCTGGGGTTCTGGACATGTAAACAAGACAGCTTCAGGGAAATGGGGAGTCTGCTATGGTGACTAATTGTGTGTGTTGTTTTTGACTCACTTGTTAAGGGAACGCCAGAGTTCATCAAGGAGACTCCAGACTGTACCTACCTGTTCAGATGGCCCACTGCTCTGGCCTGCATCCCAGTCAAAACCAGCAGCTGCTCCTACAAGTAACAACCCACTACCACCTTCCACATGTCACCTTCCTTTTTTCCTTTTTCCTTCCTCTCTTTTTTATGCTCACCTCTCATCCAGGTGTTTCTTATTTCCTTGAACTCTTTTCCTTTAAGTGTACTTCAGATTTTTACTTAAAGCTTTATACTAGGTAATTGGTCTGAACTAGTAAGCTAGCATTACGCAGAATAGCTCAAATTTATTACCTAAATTAATCAGGTAATTTTAGACCGCAACAGTAGAAGTAATGGGTTGAAGACAGGTTGCCAGCAGCAACAATTGATTTGATATTATTAATATGTCTTTGGTATCAGGCCTGACATCATAATTAAATCTAATTTGCTATGTGGGAAATTCATTGGTTAATTAAAAGTGGATTGTTTGTTTTTATATTTTAGTCACAGATATGCTGTTTCTTTTTAAATGTGGAAATATCTACAGCATACAAAATTGAGTCAATTAATAGGCTTTAATCAGAGGCCACAGATCTCCCCATTTTTTTACATGCATGTGTGACAGTTGACATCCTAAAGGGAAGTTTTTAATCTTTTCCATCCACTAAAGAAAGAAATCCTGGAGCAAAGATGTTTGACAGTGTTCTGTTAAAATAAACGATTCCTAGATTTGATTTGATTAGAAGTTAATTCTGCTCATCTCCTCAAGTGAGAAAGAGAAAGTGTTTTGTTACACATTAACAGAAACAGGTCAGGTATAACTATAACACCGATTTTGAACAGATATGATACGGTATGTTCACCCTCTGTATGTCTGTCCTCAGTGATGACCAGGGCCACTCGTACGACCTCTCCCCTCTGGCTATGAACTCTCGAAACTGGGAGGTGGAGCACTATACGGGGGACACGAAGACACGTTTTTACATCAACGTCTGCAGGTCACTGGTGCAGCAGGGAGGTCAGTGTGCATGCTCGTGCACTTGTGTTCTTTATTCAGTAATACTGTAGCGTCCAACTCTTGAAAATCTAAAACTGTCCTTTACATACTTGACAAACAAATCCCCTGCTCACCTTGTGACAGGTTCATGGAAGTGTCCCTCCAGTGCGGCGTCCTGTGTGAAGGTTGGAGATGACTATGTGAGTCTGGGGCAGGTGGAGTCTGGTCCTACATGGGACAGACATGTTCTGAAGCTGCAGTACACCAGCGGCCAGGCGTGTCCCGATGGAAGCCGCAACAGGAGCAGCATCATCCGCTTCAAGTGTGACAAAGACAAAGTGGTGAGGGATGCACTCTACGTATGATCCAGTATATATGTTCGTGTTGGACCGATATACATATCATACAGTCTGAAGAGTTGTTTAACAGTTGTATGTCAACATCTTGCCAGTACGGGACTCAGTTATAAATTAACCTATAACTGAGCATATGCACTGTTTTTGAGGTTTTCTTGTGTTAAGAACACCAGGGCGATATTAGACAAATGATAAACGTGTGTTTCTATCTCCCATCCAGGACTCCCGGCCTACTCTGATCTCAGCCATTGAGGACTGTGTGTACAACTTCCTCTGGTTAACAGCTGCTGCCTGCCCTCTAAACAGCACCCAACACAACAACTGCATGGTCACCAACCCTGCTACAGGTCAGGCATTCAAAATAATTCAGCAGTTCTGTACACATTGTACATGTAAATATGTACTTACATGTTAATAGTATGTTCTTATCACATTACTGTCTGGTGACAATAGAAACTGGATCAAAACATGTAAAGTAGTGCAAAAATGGCATGACAGACTTACAAAAAAAACTTCTCATGCAATGTACATGAATAGAGCGATAAATTTGTATTTTTTATAAACTGCGACCCTCCTCTCCCCAGGTCATTTGTTTGATCTCAACACCCTGACAAAGGAAGGAGGTTACACTGTGTACGATCATGAGGAACACAGGAAGATGTTCCGCATGAACATCTGTGGAAGCGTTCCCAATGCTGGATGCAGCCCTGAAACCGGTACGTATTTCCAGTGACTTATAATTTATTATGTTTCAATTAACTGAAACAGAAAATGTGCATGACTCTGCTGTGTGTACTTTATATCCTCTTGATAAAATGTGAGAAATATCTTGACAAAGGCATCGTTGCCGGGACAGGATAGACTTGCAAAGTCAGCAGCCAAATTTCTCTTCAGTCACTCAGAGGCCCAAAGGTCACTTGTTTACGTTTAAGCATTTTCAGTGTGCACACACAAAAATCACTTTGCAATCAGATCCACCTTTAACCAGTCAGAGCTGATGTGACATTACTATCTTAACCCCCTGTTCACTGGTTGGTGCAGCTTCCAGCTCAATTCTTTTTCAGAGTATTAGTACTATTGGTTATTTGATCGGAATACAAATGTTTAAAAATATGTGAATTTATATTCTTTAAAATCCAATGGACATTTTCTTTGAACATGAAGAGGATATTTGCATTGGGGCATTTTTAATGTAAAATGTGTAATCCTTATTTTACTTGTACAGAACTGATGATTAAAAAAAAAAAAAATTAAGATGCCAAACAAAATAACATTCTAACCGGAGAAAAAAGTGCCTGAAAGAACACGGAGCCTCAGAAGACTTCAGCTTTTGTATCTCCTACAGACGCCAATTCTTTGTGAAAAAGACACTTTATGCTGTATTTCCTCATAAAAATAAGCTTTGCGGATTCCAATAAGTGGAGATTTACAGCAAAAGAGGAGAGGGATCCATTAAAAATTCATTTATTTCTCTCCAGGTTGCTGTTTGTTCTAGCTTACATATTTGTGTGGTTTATGTAACACTGAGGACATGCGTCACCACTGTTAACCGTTAAATATTATGTAGGAGGCCTGAAATTCCAGTACTTCTCAAATTATTGACTGCTCTTTTACCTGGACTGTAGTAGGTATTGCACAGGAAACTGGAAGGCACTAAGGAGCACCACAGCTTCCAAGGTTATTCAGCTTTTGGGGTCCCTTTCTTCAGCAGTACAGTCCAAACTGAGAAATCTTAGTGTTCTATTTGATCATAACATGTATTTTGATCAACATATTAAATCACTGACCCGCACGACCAGGTCCAGCAGGATGTCGTACATCACTCCTATTTTATACTCATTACATTGGCTTCCGATCAAGTTCAGGATCCAATTTAAAGTTCTTGTTCGACTTATAAAGCTTTGCATGGTCAGGCACCTGTTTATATCTCGGACCTGCTCCATCCGTACACTACTAACAGGTCCCTCTGGTCTTCTAACCAGGGATTACTGGTGGTCCCACGCACTCGCTTAAAAACTCTCCAAACCTGTGGAACGCCCTTCCTATTGTCTTACGTTCTGCAGTCTCTGTTGAAGCTTTTAAAAAGCAGCTGAAGACACACTTGTTTAAATTCGCTTTTGACTCATGTTTGTAACTTTGGGTTTTGGGTTTTAATCTTTTAAATGATTTTCATTGGTCTTTCAATTATTTTCTCCTTGCTTTTTTTCTTTTGGATCTTACTGTATTTTTTACAAATGTTTATCATGTGAAGCACTTTGTGACTTCTGTGTCTGTAAAAGGTGCTATATCAAATAAACATTATTATTATTATTATTAAGGGGAACACATAACGCGGCCAAGGCTGCAAAATATGTCTGAATTTGTAAATTAGAATTATAAGAATGTTTAGGAATGTTTAACCTTCATAAAAATTTCAGTTGATAGACAAATATGGGATGCATGTGCCAGATTTCTTTTTTATTAAAGTGAGTGCAGCAGATGAAGAGAAAATGGCAAAAATGTATAACATTTGGATTTTCTTTTTTTTTGCAGTTGAAAAATTATTTAAAAAAAAAAATAAATCCAGTATTCTCAGTTGAATGTGAATCTAATCACTTGCTCATTGGCTCCATTGCCGAACCTTCCACCAATATTGCAGAATTCTGTGAGACATAATAACTAACAAACGGACAAAGAAAAAGGGCCAAAAATACAACCTTATTTGTATTTAAATGTATAGAAAGGCATCTTAAACTACTGTGATCTACCTAAAAGAATAATTAATGTATATTTTTAAATACAACTATATTTGTGCAGTTAAAATTCTAAAATATATGCATATTGTGTTGTAGCTGTGTGTATTAAGAATGCCACGACTGCGGTGAACGGCGGGCAGGTGAGCAGCAAACTCTCATACAAGGATCACGTTCTGGAGCTGACGTACGAAGGAGGAAGTTCCTGCCCAGCAAACCCCGACCTTAAACACAACACCATCATCAACTTCATCTGCAGGTACTTCCAACTTCTCCTGTGCCCTTTTCTCCTTTAGTTTTTTTTTTTTTTGTATAACCGTTTTCCTTTTTGGCCTCAGGCAGTAAGAGTAATCACACAAACACTATCCATGTGCTTCAGAAAAGCAGCGCGATCACAGAAGGCTTGTATCGTGTGGATGCGCTGACAGCTTTGCTGTCATTACTTAGAATTCCTCATGGGGGAGACAGAAACTACGCACTATAGCTTTGATGGTTACATTTTATTTTTTTAATGTATTTATTATTTTGACAATTATTTCAGCTGTCAGCTGCTTGAAATGTTTGATGATCCTTTTTGCAAAACACCCGTAATGTATCTGTCATGTTAACACTGAAATATCTAGCTGTGTTCTGAGTATTTACATTGTGTTTGTACAGGCCACCTGACATGGGCTCGGCCCCTTCAGAGCCTGTTCTCATCGACACCGACGATAACACTTGCACACACTTCTTCTCTTTCCACACACACCTGGTCTGCGAACAGCCAGTAAGTATGTCTGTGTACGTTATGATGAGTCGGAATATGCTCGGCCTGTTTCATAAAGTAAACCAAATTAAAATGTTGGGAAACTTTTGGATAGAGAAGGTCGTTCCATCCAACACAGCGAAGAAATAACAAAAGCAATGTGCTTTCGTTGGTAATTTAAATCAGATGTATGTTAAGTTATGCATGTGTTTGCAAGTGTGTCCTGTGATATAACTACCTCAACATCACAAGATAACTGCCTCAAATTTTTTGTCAAAACATGTCTGCATAGTGAGAAAAGATGAATGACACGTGCATCTGAACAAAGTCGTACCGTTGTTATTATCTCCACTTTTGTTGTGGTGATATTGACTTTTCACAACAGAAAATAGGATACTGTAAAGAACTTTTATATTTTGAAGTTATTCCCACATAGTGAAGTGGAAAATATGGAGCATTCCTTTGCAAATTAGCACCAAATTGGCCATTTCAAAGAGCAAATTGAATTCCAGTTGAGTGTACTCTGCTGGTCAACCATAATCAAAGGAGACAGGAATGTAGCATTTATTTATGTGGTGCTTTAGAAAGCACCGGATTGTCTCGGACTCACACAGAAAATTTCCTAAAACTCAAGAGGATCAAAAGAAGAAAATATTCAAAGAAAAGTTTCTACAGCCATTGTATATATAATAAAATGGTTGAATTCCTCAGCTTCAACTTTGGCTTTCTAGCTTTGCCCATCTACTGTTACTGTTCATTCATAAAACACTTCAAGGATGTACCACTGAGATTTATTTTTGTCCTTTTTATTTAATTACTTTTCAGGTAAAGTGTTCAGTCCAGAACGGCTCTGCTCTTATTGACTTGACTCCTCTGATTCATGTCAGTGGATACTACACAGCAACAGGTCAGTGGGTTTCATAAACACTCAGATACAGATATCAGACTTCTTGAGATTTTTGCATGCAAATGAAGTACAATATGCATCATTTATCGGGCTCAACATTCATCCAGATTCACTGTTTCGATGTTCCTGTTTCTACCCTCTTTTCAGACGAGACAGTGGACCTAAGTGACGGATCTCCAGACTTCTACATCAACATCTGTCAGCCTCTAAACCCCATCCCCGGGGTCACCTGCCCCGCTGGAGCTGCCGTCTGTATAGATCCTGATAATGGACCTCCTGTGGTAAGACGCTCACAAGCACAGACTAACACACATTCTCCTTCACACTCTTTCCATACAAGGTAAATAAAGGACAATTTACTTGGACCTCACTTTCATGTGGTTTGATGCCTTTATTATCAAAAACCAGAGCACTGACTTTGGACTGACAGCATGTTAAAAGGTCAGATTGCAACAGGACAACAGACTATTATAGTGACTAGTTTTTGGTTGACATCTTGATGTTGTTCCAGGTATTATTATCACACAGGAAATATGTTTTGCTTGCTCAAAATAATGTGTTGAAAATGCACAATGGGGTATTCTTTTTTGTACCACAGAATACATTTAATGCCATGACATAAACAAAATCACAAAAAAAACTAAATAATTTAATTCCAAGATCTTAACCAAATAAATGTTTAACACTTGGGGAAAATGCACTTTATGATATCATCCACGTAGCATCCATGTTGCGCCCCAAAATACACTTAATACCTTTTATTATATTCCTTCAAAGTCTTCACGACATATATTATGAGTCTGGACAGACATCAATGTAAACAGCAGCTTGACTGGTTGGCGGAGGCATACTAACGCAAGGCCGTACTTCTGTTTTTTGTATGATGATTATGATGATCCTTTTTGTCCTGTCTCTTAAGTTTGATCTGTTCTTACTGTCTATTTTCAATAGTTTTGCCTCCACCATTTTCTCCCTTTTAATTCTCTGTCTTCTTGTCACTTAAAGGATATTGGGCGAACTACCAGCGGCCCTGAGATCAATAATGCAACAGGGGAAGTGTCCATCACTTACAGCAGCTCCACCAAGTGTGCGGCAGATCCCGCACAGAACTACACTTCGACCATCATCTTTACCTGCCAGAGAGGCCTGGAGCTGGTCAGTCACCACTTTCATATTTGACTTTTATGATACGGATACTACACATGCACTGTGACTTTACTTCTCTGAGGATTTTGTTCACCCTTTTGAAAGCAGTGATCTTTTTATATCTTTATCCAGGGCTCTCCACAAATGCTGAAGCTGCAGGAATGTGTCTATTTGTTTGAGTGGGCGACCCCTATAGTCTGTTCAGATGCCACCCACACAAACACCAGCGGTTGCCAGCTCACAGACTCCCAGCTCCAGTACACCTTTGACCTGTCCACCCTCTCTGGTGACGTCCAGGTGAGCTCATAGGCTTGTTGTCTGTCCACCAAGATTTTTTTATTTTTATTTAACCAGGTAAGCTGATTTCGAACAAATTCTCATTTGCAACAACGATCTGTCAAATTTACACAGTTACACATTCATACCTGGAACCTGCCTAGTACAACCACAGTCTGATCTGCTGGCCACTGAGCAGCTCCACTGGAGCTAAGGGCCTTGCTCAAGGGCACCTCAGTGGTGGTAATGACGGAGGGACAAGAGCTGCTCTTTCACTCCCCCCCACCCAGATTTATCCGGTCGGTCTGGGGATTGAACCTCCCGGTCACAAGCTCGCTTCTCTAACCTTTAGGCCACCACTGCCCATACATACCTTTGATTAAAGGTGTACACGAAAGTTCCCTTCATCTTGTTAATATTGTTTTGTTTTATATGGTTTGTTTTACATTTCACTATAGCTGTAATATTCTTTTCTGTGAAGGTATTCAGTTGTTAGGTTATTTACTTCATGGTGCTGCAGACTCTGGGTTATACCAGTTAAAAATTGTAATAACGTTAATACTCTGTATGTCAGGTACTGACGGGCTCCAGCATCTACCACATCAACGTCTGCGGCTCAGTGGCAGAGCCGGCCTGTAAAAAGAGCACGGTTTGCCGGGTGTCTGGTTCTGGTTCAGACAAGTCAGCCTCATCATTTGGCATCAGCAAGGCCATGACGATGGACTTCAAACATGACGAGCAGGCCGTACTGATGCAGTACGGTGGAGGAGATGCATGTCCACCAGGTAGGTCTGTTAAACTTACCTTGTGTATGACCCCTTCAAAAGGCCCAGAATTGGGCTTTGGACCTTAGGTCTTTCTTTATGAAGATAAAGGTAGAAATCAGATTCTGCATTTTTAAAAGCTTTAGTAATATTTCAATCTGCTGATATTTGTAGGTTAGTATAGATCAGATCACTTTCTTACACTGTACTCCCAGGAGCAAAACGGATCATAGTAATTCGATAAGATGATACTTTTTTTTTTTTGTGGCCGGGTTGGCTCAGTGGGTAGAGCAGGCGCACATATACTGATAGGTTTATGCCTCGACGCAGAGGTCCAGGGTTCAAGTCTGACCTGTGACGATTTCCTGCATGTCTTCCCCCTCTCTCTCTCCCCTTTCTCACCTAGCTGTCCTATCAATTAAAGGCGGAAAAGCCCAAAAATAATCTTTAAAAAAAAAAAAAAAAAAAAAATTTGTCATGTTCTTTTATATAATACAATTGAACAAGTATTTAATGTGTTGTTTGTGTGCTCTAGTGACCAATGAGGGTGAAGTGTGCGTGTTCCCCTTCACTCTCATGAAGAAGTCGTACACAGAGTGCACCAAAGAGGGAAGGACAGACGGCAAAATTTGGTGTGCGACCACTGCCAACTATGACACGGACAAGAAGTGGGGATTCTGCAATGCAGGTGACAGCTTTTTGGCACGAGAGAGGAAGCACATAAAAACACTGAAAGGAGATGGAACGACCACAAAGGCATCGCTGTGAACTCCATTATTACACCAACTATTACTTGTGCTTTGAAAAGTTTATGTAAAAGATTTAGAACTTCAAAAATAGAGCAGGCAGACAGGAAAGTAGAGTGATAACAAATCAATGAGCAAAGTTGAAAAATGTCCACAGTTGTTAACATAAAATGCCTAATCTCTCACCATTTCAAAGCACCTATGTGCATTTTTTTACACTAAAAGCTTTTTCTCATTTGTTTAAATGTTCCAAAAATGCTTTTGTGTTTTTGCATTTTATCACCTTTTCATTAATTCTCTCTTTACTGAAAACCATGCTGCCGTGCTCTCTTTCTTCCAGTTTCTGGTAAGCGTCAGTCCTCCATATTGTTTACCTGCGACCAGTCTGCAGGCCACGGCTTGCCACAGCTGCTCTCGGAGACGGAGGGTTGTTCAGCCACTTTTCAGTGGCGCACCAGTGCTGTTTGTCCACCGGTGAAGATGGAGTGTAAGCTGGTCAGCCAGCATCAGACCTTCGACCTCCGAACCCTGTCCTCCCTCACTGAGCCGTGGAAGTTTAGCCACCGAGGAGATTCGTAAGTCTGGCTTCAGTCATGGTTGGGCACTGTTTCCACGTCTAATGTGTAGAGGTGTGACGAGACACTCGGCTCACGAGTTGAGACGAGACATGAGATTGGGTTCAGGAGAATGAGACCAGATGCGATTTTTAACACTATTTTAAAGAAAACTTCAATTAAGAAATATGACTGGAAAAATAATCTTTTATTCAATCGAAAGTCACAAAATGAAAACGACAAACTCAAATGACTGGCTTCTCTCCTTTATAACTAACCTCTTTAGACCCAATAACTGCAGCGTGAGCTTCTAACTTCTAATTGAAGTTGTGTGTGACCTTCTGACTGAACTGAACGCTGTTTTTAGTCTTATTTTTAAAGTGCAAACCATAATCAAAGTAGTACTTTCAGTAATCAAAGCGTTAACAGAGACCAATTTATTTCTTTAAGCGTGATACGCCGCGATGCCTAACATATGGTTTTTCAGGAATAGGAGCATGTCCACGTTCTCTATCATACGTCATTCCACAAGTACGGTGGAGAGAACGTAACCAAGCGTTTCATTGCAGGCTGCTCTTGTATTGATTTATGACCATTTTAAGACGAGGGGAGAACATTTCTCTGTTTAATATCATTAAAAGTAAAGTTAGCTTTCTGCTTCCAACTCATTTAAAAATAGACAGAGAAAGAGAGCGATCTGCGCGAGTGCTGCGCCACACTGAACTGCACGCTGCAGTCCGTGTGTGTGTGTGTGTGTGTGTGTGTGTGTGTGTGTGTGTGTGTGTGTGTGTGTGTGTGTGTGTCAGGCACGAGTGAGTGAGAGAGAGAGAGAGAGAGAGAGAGCGGTGGTTCTAACGTTCTAACGCTTGGTTCTACAGGCAGCTTTTTTACAATTGCAACTTGCTACCGCTCTGCAAAACTGAACTCGGCATAAACTTTGGAGAAAGGGCAGGGGATCTTCTATGCTAATGTAGAGGTCCAAGCCAGACTCATCTTCAAAGCCAGATGTATTATAAGACCAACCAGGTCAGACACCATCTACTGCTCACTGCTTTAAACGACCGATATGACGAGACGAGAAATCTCGTGGGAAGAGATCTCATCACACCTTTACTAATGTGTCCTTTTTAAAATTTTCATATTAATTTATGCATGTTATCTTCTTTTATCCTAAATCCAGATAGGATAGGGAAGTCCATAAGGTGTTATAGGATTTAGATGAATACATTTGTTAAATGCTTTTTGCTGTTTCTGTGCAAATTGTTAGAAATGTGAGGATTCATGAGGATTTTATCTGTAGGTGTTCTTAATTTATTCAGCATGACAGCTCCACCTTCATAGTAGTTGCAGAATTGAGGGGACTGACTAGTCTTTGCACCTAAATCTAAAATACAGGATAAAATGAAATAAATACAACAAATATGTCGCCAAAAATGACTTTCCCTGCTTCACAATAGATGTTAGAAAAAGAAGAAATATTGCTGAAATCATGCATGTAGGTGAAAAGAATGTGAATATTTCTGGCCACCTAAAGCTCTTTAGCCTTGGCTTCCTGAGTCTTGACTTTATTCAAATGACATTCTTCCCTCTTGTTGTGTCCTCAGGTATTATATCAACCTGTGTCAGGGTATCCACGGTGGGTTGCCAGGTTGTCCAGAAGGAGCAACCGTATGCCGACGCTCAGCAGCAGGAGTGACCCAGACCCTGGGCCGAGTTTATACTCAGAAAATGAGCTACACTGGTGGGTATTCAAGTCATGTATACGTTTCAGTGTGTCTGATGTTGGACTTTTTGATGACCAATAATGATATTTGCTTGAAGTTTCTAATATCCTAGGGTCACCTTTTGTATGTATTTTACCGTTTTGTTGCCAGTACAATTGAACAAAAGCTATGGCAATGCATTTTATTTTTTACTTCTATTGTTCCACAACAATTAAACTGAAAACTGCCTCAGAATTAAACAGCAAACAGTTCAGGCTGTAAGGTAAAGAATCCAATGATAATTAATGAATTTTTGAATTTATGAATTACATGGAATTGATTATGTTTTAGCACTCGTGAGCTCTTGTTTTTGTCACTAGTGACTCTCACAGCTGTGTTGTGATTCTGTGCATTAGAAATGTTCATGATCACAGTTCTCAAACTCCTTCTGCAGATGGAAAGATCTCTGTCAGTTACTCAGCGGGGGAAGATGTCTGTGGTAACGGCGTGAAGGCCAAGACTGTGATCCAGCTGAGCTGTGGCTCCACCGTTGGACATCCAGCACTCATCCGGTAACACTCCACCTCAATGAAATCAGCTGCTTGTATGAAAAAGCTCTCCTTTTAAGATTTTAGCCAGAGGTGACATTTTTAGAAAACAACTTTAAGATATGATTTTATGAAATTGAATAATAATTTAAATGTCTAAATAAAAATAAGGACAGTAAAGGGTATGTGGGTAAAGAAAATGAAAATGATTTTACATGTTCAAAGTCTGTGCCATTCGCACCTACAACTATACGTGATGCTGACCTAGACAATTACCCACGTTCTACAATAACACTCATTTACTGTTTGGTTCAGGGATTTCTAACTGCCAGTTAATGACAAATCAGAGAGTTATTTTTAAAGTTAAACTTTCACTGGTTAAAGCATTTAAAGACATTTCTTAGCAGACTTGATGTTATTCACAGTCACGACTAAGTCAGTTTGTCCGCTTTCAATATAAATGTTATAAGTGTTGATCTCTCGTAACAGAGAGTGCATCTCTCTGTTACGATTAACTAAAAAAACCCAGTTTCTATAAAATATATATTTTTTAAAGTTTATTTACACAACATTACATGCTTTAACTTGTCCCTTAATGTCTAAAACTGCCAGTTTACCAGCATTTCATAGCTTAAATTCAATTTACTCTGCTAGTTTAATTGGTCTTAGAAGTCTTAAATGTTGCTTTCTGAAATATTCAATGTGGCGCCATGCTAAGAGTGTCTCATTTCTATCTCTTTCTGTGTGAACAGTGTTGATGAGCCTTCATGCGAGTTTGTGATTGGCTGGGAGACTCGCTCGGCGTGTGCGGTAAAGCAGCGTGAGGTGGTGATGGTGAATGGGACGATACAGATTCCTGACACTGGAGCCAGCCTCAGTCTGGGAGCGCTCTACTTCAGGTAACACAAGCGCACACTCAACCTGTCCATCTGTGTCCAGCACACTCTTTTTCATGTAACTGACAAATATCTAACTTTGTTGCATAATTGAGAACTTCTATGTTTTATTTTTAACCTGCGTTGGTCTCTTTACCCTTGTTTTTACTCTTCTCAGCCAGCATCAGGCGTCCGGAGACATCCGTCCAAACGGTGACCGCTACATTTACCACATTCAGTTGTCCGGCATCACCAACAACTCCCTGCCCACCTGTCTCGGTGCCAACATCTGCCAGGTCAAACTCGACGCGTCATACAGACGCAGGATTGGCTCCTCCAGCATGGCCAAGTACTACATTAAAGGTAATGCATTGCTTAGTTTAGTGAAATCAGAGGTGTTAAAAATAATTCTATTTCTCCTTGTCTTGAAGTAGTTGAATCAAAAGTAGTTGATTTGGTTTGTCAGTCACCAACACTTTGGTCCAAATCTCCACAACTACAGAATGGATTGCCATGAAACTCAAGGTTTCCTGAAGATAAATCCAATTAACTTTTGTATCTACCGCCACCAGCCAGTCAAAAGTTCCACATCTAAAACATTTAACTCATTAGAAAAATAAAATTCCAATAATAGGTAAATATTTACTTATTATGTCGCCCCCATGACGAATTCTAAGTAATGACAACAAAACTGTCGGCGCGTCCACATGATACAAGCCTTCCGTGACCGTGCACCACCCCTACCCCTCCTCCACACAGTTGCTAGTAGCCAAGGAGGACACGGAGGATTAAAAAAACATGATGGACTCTTCAGAAGAGGTCATTATCTTCACTCGAGTTTCTGCGTGTTAAAGTCACCGGACGACACAATCTTCTGAACATAGTCATACTGAGAAATCCAGAGAGAGTTGTGTGGAGCTGATAGTCTTAATTAGCTTTGTAGCAACTCATTTGGCAATGGCTTGAATGTAACGGACGTTTA
This sequence comes from Sander lucioperca, assembly GCF_008315115.2. Lineage (NCBI taxonomy): Eukaryota > Metazoa > Chordata > Actinopteri > Perciformes > Percidae > Sander > Sander lucioperca. Next base: position 6,456,188 of record NC_050191.1, read on the forward strand.
TTAAAATCAAAAAGTTACGTACTAAAGCTTTAAAGCAGATTCCTCTAAAAATCAACAACTGCTTTAAATTTTAGGATAGCTTAGCTATAATTAAAAGTCAAATAACAGTTGTTTTTTTTCATAATTCTTACCAAGTGACTTCTTTTAACTATTATTCTTTAACATCCATGTAACATTAACGGCATGTCAACAACGTCTCTGCTTTCCCATCAGGAGGAAACCTAGATGTGATGGTGCCCTCTGAGTCGAAGTGTGGGCGAGAGAAAACCAAAATGGTGTCATCCACCATCATGTTCCACTGTAACCCCTCGGCAGGCGTCGGCATCCCCGAGTTTATGCTGGAGACGGATGAATGCCAGTATCTGTTTGTGTGGCACACCGACGCTGTGTGTGGTCTCACGTGAGTACAAACCTTTACACTGGAATATCGTTTTTTTTTTACTCCAGACAACAAAAGTAGATTCATGAATATGTAACTTTTTCTTCGTCATTTTTTTTGCAGAACTGTTAACACACAGACAGATGACGGCGACAGCGGCGAGCCGCCAGGCAGGCAAAGCAAGGCGGCGGGGGTGATGCTGAGCCTCCTGTTGGTGGGTCTGTGTGTCTGTCTGCTGGGGCTTTTGCTCCACAAGAGAGAGAGGAGGTGAGACCAAGAGCATACAACAAATGTAGATATGAAAGATAGAAGCAGATTTAAAGTGCGTTGTACAAATTTTAACGAATGCCGGTCTGTCTGCTCATCTTTGTCTTCTAACAGAGAGCTGGTGATCCAGAAGGTTGCTGGCTGCTGCAGGAGAGGAAACCAAGTCTCCTATAAATATTCAAAGGTGTGTTGATCTAATGAATTAATCAATTCTGAATTTGTTTACGCACTTTCCAGTGTGAATGCACTCTTCCAGCCAATAACAGTTTCCGCTTTTAGAGGATGCTGCATCTAAAAACTCTCCTCTTCCTGTGGCCTTTTATGACTCTCTGTATCATTTCATCCAATCAGTGCCACACATCATCTCAGAAATTGAGAGACACGTGGCAGAAAATTGAGTGGCCACACCGATCACGTCCTCTTCCGCTATCACACCAGCACCTACATAGCCAGTGTATTTTTAAAGACAATTTTAGTCTTTAAAAATCAGTTTTCAGTCAGTGGTAAAGTTTGGTGATTTATTTTCGTCCCACATGATTTGACTCCCTGTTGGTACGAACTCGAAATCCTTAGGTCAACATGGACGAAGAAGGGGGTGAAGAAGAGATGGAGTGGCTGATGGAGGAGCTCGAAGCCCCTCCCACGTCCTCCTCCTCATCTACCCACCGAGGGAAGAGTAACCACGGCAACGGTCACATCAAGACCAAGCCGGTGAACACGGACGGTCTGCGTTCGTTCTCGCTGGACGAGCAGGACGAGGATGACGACAGCGAGGACGAGGTTCTGAGCGTCCCGGGGGTGCGAGTGGTCAAATCCTCCTCCGGACTCTCCAGGCACTCTTCAGCCCATCGCAGCCCCTTCCTTCAGGTCAGTATCGTCCCAACATCTGTTCTTTCTACTTGGTGCTCAAAACTTCATTTTGTCAGCTATGTAACTGTTAGTTGACTGAAAGTCTTATTTTAGGCAAAGAAAACTGTATTTTAATTTACAAAAATACTCTAATAATAATACTAATAATTATATATATATGCTATATTATATACTAAAAGATTTTAGTCAATTTTAACTGTTGACATCTTAGTCTTGTTTTAGTCATCAGGTTAAATTGAACATTTCCTTTTATTAAAAGCTTATTTTGCATAAGATATTTTTCTTGAATGAAAAACACAGGTAGAATGATTTAAGAATGCAGCTTTGCAGAATATGTCTGGTCTAGTGGTCTGGTGGTACGAATTTAAGGAATACTTCCATGGTACATTTGCATATTTATTTTGAACCAACACGAACAACTGGCCCTGGGACCCAAGTTCTGATAAAACAAAGCATTTCGTTTTTGTTTTTTTTTCCCAGCCCTTTGTAACAAAAATGGGCCTAAATTATCACTTTAGCTTAAATAAGTTACTCAAATACTCCGAGTCCTGACTTGTGATGCTGGTGTAGTCTTGAAATGTCGCGTGCAGCACAGGTAACAGAACAGCTGCATTTAAGAAACTCTTTTTGTCAACGGAAAGTTTGTATTTTTGAATCTACATTTTTGTCTTATATCATCAACAATATTGCATGTTCATATAGTCCCAGTTAGTGTTAGATGATGTCAGTCCCGTTTCGTCATCATTTTGTCTTCGTCATATAAAAAAAGGTTGTGGACGAACATATTCATACATGTCATAGTTTTTGCTAACGAAACCAACACTGCTCAAAGCCTCACAGAAGTCCTTCGTTTCAGGAGGAGAGTGATGAGGACCTGGTCGGCCTCCTGGACGAGTCGGAGAGGAAGAGGAAGAGCAAGAGCAGCAAACCTCGCTCCTCAGGCCTTAATCACGGTAACGACACGGCAGGCAATAGGAAACGGGACGAGGATGACAGTGACGAGGACCTCCTCAGGGTGTGATGTCACTTCCTCCATCCCTCTCCTCCCCACAACCAATCTGAACTCTTCTCTCTCAGTGAATGTCTCCAGAACAGCAACAATGAAATACAAACAACATAGAAAGCAGAAAACCTTTCCTCTCTTATGGGATTTTTGTTTTGTTGGACTGCACCTTCACTCGGCCTCAGACTCTCTCCAGTCCACTGTCTACGGACTGTCGATGTTGGCAAATGGTTTCTTATTTATTGATAGCTGATTATTTGTGTAAGTGTTCTGCAGGCCGTTTTGGACCTATACCCTATTTTCTTAATTCTGAAATGAAATAGTAAGTTGCTTTACTATAGTTACTTCAGTCTTAACCATGAGTCTCTAATATAGACTCTAAAAATTAACCCCAGAGGCTCAATAAGCTTTCTCAACGTGTTGACTCTGCAATGTCAGTGAAAAGATGTCAATTAAATATTTTTCCTTTCTTCTAGAGTTTTTTGAAATTAAGTTGTGCCATTGCTTTAGCACTTTATTGTAGCGTTGAATAACTGACAATAATGCTGTCGACACTGAAAAGAAAACTTGGGCTACATTTGGAGTTGATTTTTGGTTTAGATTTTTGATGTCCAGGACTGTATTTCATAACTGTGGTGAGACGTACAGTTAAGTAGCTCAATAGTGAAACAATTCGGCAGATTTTGGGATAAAAACAACAGCTATCAAAGAAACGAGAAGGGGGGTAAATGGGTTCAGTTCCCTGGACGGCGGCAGTGAAGGTGTCGTCTTGTGTTGTTTCAAAAAGGGAATGAAGACACCCGTTTGTCTTTTCTTGCTGTTTACAGTTGCTATAATAGCAGATGTTTCCTCTTTCTTTCCCCTCGAAAAGAAAGCGCAATGCCTTCCTGATGATGAACTTACTTTGCATTTTCATCGATGAATCATGTCCGATGACAAATTGATTTTTTTTGTCTTGCTTTGATCAGAGACATTGTACATAGAGGATAATGTTCAATAATATGGACGTTTTGTTTGTTTGTTGTCTTCACCGGTGAATTGCTCACACATTTATTTTTATGATTATTTAAATTGTTGTCTGATCCGTCCGAGTCTCTGTTCTGTTTCGAAAAATAGAGATGGCCTTAAGTGTGAATGGATGGTCGACGAGGACAGAGGTTGAAAGTGAAACTTGAGATGTTAGTTTAGGTTGTGTGTGTCCCGTCCCCCCCCCCGCCAAAGCCATATTTCTCCTACCACCGCTGGCACTAATGTATGGAAGTTGGGAATTATGTTTTCCGCTTGCACGCTCTCGTACATTACATTAAAGTCTCAGTTTTGGTATTCAGGTCTGTGATTGTGGATGTTGCTGCATAAAAAGTGAGATTTTAACTGGGTAAAGCCAAGTTTTTGCAGTGCCGAAATCAGCCATTTTTAGCCAAATGCATGTGACGACAAGACAAAAGAAAGAAGTAAAGCATTAATGTATCAAGAATGCAGGCAGTTTACTTACATTTTAGACATTTTCTGCTTAATAATCAAACTAGTGGTTTTACAAAAGATGTCGGTAATGATAGGAGATGCAAGGTCAAGATATTTTGGTATAGTACCGGTAAATCAAACTGACTGCAGTGTTGCCACATAAGAGTGATGTGAGTAAGCCTACACAGTATAAACGCAGAGTATTTGTGTGCCGTCCCACTTGCAAGTTCTTCTCTTTGGTCCCAGACAAAGAAGTTGTTGTGAAGTTGTCTTTTAAGTTTACACAATTAGGAAGCAGACTTGATGAATTTACAAACTCACAAATAGCTAATGAAAATATTCTTTAGTTGCAGACTATCCATCTACTTATATCCATAAACATGGAATGGGACTTTCAGAAAATGCACAACCCTGGGAGAACACCTATTGATTTTTTTTTATTGATTTGCAATCATAAACATAGAGCGCTCACACAGACTAAATATGTATTAGATTATGTCCATTGGTTACATTTTGTACACTACAAAGGGGAATGACAGTAAATTCACTTAGGGTTTTTTTCTGAGTATTCAATCCACCGAAACTAAAGTTATTTATTTAGTTTTTAATTAATTATGAATTGCTATTGCTAAAATATCGTATCGATCAATAAAGAAGGGTCACCATTCAGGGTATTTTTAAAGCTTTCTACACACGTTTTTGTAGGATGCCACTTGTCCAAAAAATGACAAAAGGATAAAAAACAATATCTTGAAATTGGAAACAGTATTTTATATGGATACATTTGGGATGCGCCATAATATTTAACAAATGGAGAACATCATCATGCTCCTGTCCCTGTGCTGTGGGTGTTCAGTAACTTGTTTTACTGTGTTATTATCTCTGTGATCACAAACTAAAATGGAACTTTTCAGAAGCAATTTTTTGGCTAAAATTGTCAGACTCCAGAAAGGTCAAGAAGAACTAAAGCTTTGTTCACATTATCTTATCATGTAATCTGTTAATTTTTAAAGGTCTGTTGTAGTCATATCATTAAACGACTCATCTGAAATTGTGTTTTACTCAAAGTGAAATCTACCATTGAGAGCATAAACAACGAGGTGCAGGTTTCCAAAGAACAGTTCAATTAGTGCAGTTACAAGTGAAATGTCAACTATCCATATTTATTATTACATTAACCTTTAAAAGTCTAGCAAGAGTTGAAATGAAATCAAGCTTATTGTTGGCTGACATTAATTTTAAAGATTTATTCAGCATGTGGACCTCAGTGGTTTTTACTTGCTGACCCTGTTAGAAGGAGCTTTGAACTACATCTACCTGTGTTTGGCACTTTGTATTCAACTCATGTCTCCAGAGGAGACGTCGTAGCACTCCTCATTACAGAGAAGCAGATGGTATTGTTTAGTATGTGAAGTCCTTTTTTTTGCCATCGTTGCATAAAGTCTGTTTCTGCTGTATTTAGCAACCAAAGTTAGTGCGGCTCATCTGCATGGTACTGTACTGAACCTTCTCGTTCCTATGGAGATATTAATGGACATTCTTGTGCTTTTTTTGTCTACGCACGAGCAGAGAACTGCTTTGGGTTACGTGAAACTAATTCAATTTAATCCAGACAAACAAGCTTGGAGAATGTAGTGACAAAGAAAGTACAAGAAATTTTCTGTCATGATTCGGGACTGTGGGAGATCATTATTATGTTTTAGTTGGTGTACGTTATATTGTTTGATATGTTTTCTCAGCTTTTCTGCTTGTTTTCCTATTTAAAGAAACATTGATGTAAAAAATATTGCATTATTTGAATAAATAAGATCCGCTGTTTAACACTGCTGTGGTTTAATCACACAATACTCTGACTAATAATAGGACACAGTCCCACCTGCTGACTTAACTTGGACTTGTTTTGGATTACTTGTAAATTGGTTTGATTTAGTTGGAATAACTTGAGACTTGATTTACATTTTTCTGGAGTGACTTGAGACTAGACTTTGGCTTATCTCGAAGAAGTTGAGACTTGACTTGGTCCTGTCTCACTTGACTTTTACCTGTTTTTCGAAGGACCACAGACTTGAATGGAACTCGTCTCGAAGAACTTCAGATTGCACTTGTTTTGAAGGACTCGTGACTTGTCTTAGACAAGTCTGGGAACATTCGGGAGGACTTGAAATTTGACTTGCACTCATCTTAATGGACTTAACACTTGATTTAGACAAAATTTGACTTGGACTTGTCTTGAATTTGTCTAATTTATCCAACTTTTTCAAGACATGACCCAAGACTTAAAGAAACCCCTGGCCTTTGCCCAAATAGGCATAATACAAGCACCAATCCTTAGGATCCCCCCCCCCCCTTAAACAGTGACATAGACATGATCCTTTTAACTGCTTTCCAGCTGCAAAGCCTGCCAGACAGATCTCAGATCTTCATGTCTAACAGACATGTCTAACCAGAGACTACATTTTAAATGTTGACTGATTAACAACATTACTGACTGTGTGCGTACATGCTTAAGATGCATGCAGAGCCCGGCTTCACAAGGAAGCCAATGTTTTTGCATTTATGTTAATCCCAAAGGACACTTGATCTGATGTCTGTGATAGCAAACTTGTTTTAATGATTGCACTCCCTGTAATGCGATTGCGTCTTTTCGGGGGACCTTTGCTCCTGCTTGTCCTGTTAAAAACTCCAATGTCAGTGGTCACTGCAGAGGGAGGGTTAGAATACACACTGACAAGCTGTAGGCACTTGGACACATTAGTCTAGAGTTTTTGGTTAATTTAAAGAGAGAGAAAAACCTTTGCAGCCATGACCACCTTTGACGAGATCTTGGAAGAAGCGGGGAAGTTCGGTCCCTATCAGAGGCGTATCTTTGCCCTGCTGTGCTTGTCGTCCATTCCCTTTGCTGGTGTGTATGTTGGCATCGTCTTCCAGGGTTTCACCCCGGATCACTGGTGTCGGGACTCTGCGGTGGTGGAGATGAGGCAGACGTGCAGCTGGAGCTTGGCGGACAGTCGCAGGCTGACGTTACCTCTGGTCAACAGCTCTGGAGGGCTGCAGCAGAGCAGCTGTGAGCAGTACGAGGTGGACTGGAACACCACGACACTCAGCTGTGACACACAGAAACTGGACCTCAGCATAACTCCTACAACTGCCTGCAAAGATGGCTGGGAGTACGACTATAAGGGCAGACAGTCCTTCGTTACCGAGGTTAGTAACAATGCAGTGCAATATGTTGTAGCTTGGAAAAATATAGTATCTTTGTGCAAGTGTAGCATTTTTCTAATTATTCTGATGGCCAAATGTTTAAGGAAAACAGTTAGTGCACTCCTAAGTTTCACTGTATATGAATAGTTAAACATTTTGGAATTTGCTTTTGTTGAGTTTAAAAAAGTTAAAACAATGCTGATGTTTTGATAACAATGTACTTTTATGTTTTGATGTATTCAGTGTACGCTGCCTTGGGTTAGGTGAAAGGGATTGTATCAACACTGATTAGACCTAATCAATATCTCTCTGTTTCACACCATACTAAGCTTCTCAAGAATAATTACATCATGTCTGTATGCTAAGTGTCAGCTAGTTAGACAAGAAGATAAATACCTCTCTGTCCGCATGTGTGTGCATTAAAGGCAGCTACACACCGGGCCGATAATCGGCCGTTGGACAGTCTGGCGATGTCGGTGACTCGAGTCTGTTCGGTGTGTTCCGTGCCGTCGTCCGTTGGAGGAGCCGTCGGCCTTCATTTTGGCCGACCTGACATGCTCAGTCGGAGACAGGGCAGTTGGGACTCACCCGGAAATGGCAAGCGGGATGACCGTGACTAAGCCTCTCAAAATCTGACGAAAATCTTTTAAACTGACCTTTGTCGATCTGAAATGAAGACAGATTCAGCAACTGCATGGCCTATTTCTCGCTTCAAATGTTTTCAGAAACACGTTTTGGTGAACTATTTTAGTACAATATGAGATCGTATTCAGAATGAGTCGCCATTAATGGCCGGTTGAAAAATCCCAAATCCGGAAGCAGCAGCCAGACCCACGTGACGCGTTCGTCCAATCAGCTGCCGGTTTTCATTTTTGGGCGACAATACAGATTAGCACCGCCTGCTGTTATGGAGACGTATTACGTCTCGTCGCTTTGGTGTGTTCCGAGGCACTTTTTTGACCAACTCGGGGACACTGATCAGTCCAACTACCTTTTCTGCCAACGGTCGGCCGTCTGGTTGGTCTGTAACGGCCTTTAAGTATGAAGCTAGAGTCGGGAGGTGATTAGCTTAGCATAATGAGTGGAAGTAGGGGGAAACGGCTAGCTAAATGTCAAAACGACAAAATATGGTTACAGGTGGAACAAGGACATATAATAATAAGATAAGGTAATCATGCGAAAATAACAAATGGTGTGCATGTTTGTGACTTTTTCGTTGTTTTTTTAATCTCCTTAATTCTTCTACGGAGGATCTTATGTAATGTTGTCCCGCCTGTTCAACATAAGCTCCTTGTAGAGGTAATCGGGAGATCGGAAAATCTAAATCACAAACATGCACACTATTTCGAACTTTTCCACTTCAGGAATGTTTTTAAAATTACTTTTTTGTCATTTAAAGATTTTTCAGGAAAAAATATAAAAAGAGAAATAAATATTATGATTGACCTTGTTTGTTTGTGTGTTGTCCCAGTTTGACCTGGTGTGTTCAGATGCATGGTTGGTGGATATGTACCAGGCCACTCTCAATGTGGGCTACCTGGTTGGGAGCATCACCATTGGCTACCTGGCCGACAGGTAAGGTTAGGATTTGAAACACTACTGTGTCTGTCATCTGTCTACCGGGTTTCATTGTGATGTGGTTAATGAGGAACACGTACGAATGGAGATGGGTTCTATATCATTTGAAAGTTTAAGTTTGTAAGTTTATTTGATTAGGCACATTAATCGCCAGTGTTAGCCAGTCAGCTAATTTTCAACTGTAGTCCTAATTATGCATGTCTTTATGGTGGGAAGAAACCGGATCACCCGGAGGAAACCCACGCAAACACTCCTGGACCTACTCGACCTGGATTCAAACCCAGAACCTTCTTGCTGTGAGGCAGAAGCGCTAACCACTGAGCCACCATGCTGCCGGAAGCAATAGTTGTATCATTTGTTTGTGTCTTTGCCTTTCAGGTTTGGCAGGAAAATAAGCTTCCTGATGTCCAACCTGATGAATGGGATCGCAGGAATCCTGGTGGCCGTGGCTCCAAACTACGTGTCTTTACTGGTTTTCAGAACACTCTACGGGTTCGGAGTGAAAGGAGGTTGGATGTCCGGATACGTGCTGAGTAAGAACAACATTTAACCTTACAGCTGGGATTTATTTATTTTTCAGTTGTGACTCTAAGTGAAAATATAAACACATCTTGAGCATGGTTCTTTTTTTGTCCACTTCCAGTCACAGAGATCGTGGGGGTGGAGTACAGACGCACAGTGGGAGTCCTTTACCAGATGTTCTTCAGTGTCGGCATCCTCATCCTCCCTCTGCTCGCCTACTTTATCACCGACTGGCGCTGGCTGCAGGTCGTCATCACCGTCCCCTACATCCTCTTCCTGTCATACTACTGGTAAGAAACTCTTGTTATGCTTTAATTTCATGCATTACACAGAAAGTGAAGTCTTAAACCAAGATTTAAAAAAAGAAAAAAAAAAAAAAACAGACATCATGCCCAAAAAACTAACTAAATGTTTGTATTTGCAGGTTCATCCCAGAATCTCCAAGATGGCTTCTCTCTCAGAAGAAAAAGTCCAAAGCTGTGGAGATCACTGAGGCCATGGCCAAAGGAAACAAGATGACCCTGTCCAAGAACATCGAGGTAGCCGCTGGTGCCAACTGTGTCCAGTTCACTAAAACAGCTACAGACAGACAAAATGCATGCATCTGTAAAAACAAAGTTTAGGATAAGACTAGGCATGGGCCGGTATACGAGTCTGACAGTATGATAACCTGCAAAAATATCAGTTTCACGGTATTGCTGGACTGCAATTACGTAAGGGCCCTGTTCATGTTGCACAGCATTTTAATTGTATTTTGTGTCTGTTAAGAGGCACAAAGGCACTCTAAAACTTTCCCCAACAACTGCCGTTTTAGCTCAGTGGAAGCTCGTAGACGTAGCTGCAGCTACTCCGTGTTGACCGCACCGATTCGGCTCGTTTTTTGTTTCTATCGACTGTACTCGCATATTCAAGATTAAGGTAAAAATTGGCCGGAATTCTCCTTTAAAATGTATTATTTTTTTAAATGTCTGGGTAAAAAAAATATATTTTTTTTTTCCATGGAACACAATGTATTTTATTTTTAAACACACTGCCCACTGGCAGGGAGACGGATTACTAAACTGCAGTTTCTCTCCTTGACTCAGCTCATACCTCAGGAACGGTATGACGGAAAATGTCAGTGGTTTTAAAGACTTGACTTTTTCAAACTGTGGTATACCTTGAAACCTGTAAACGGCCCATGCCTAGATAAGACACACACTTTGGTATTGCTTCAACTTAAATAACTCTTTCATGCTTTAACACTGCTTCCTGTAGATTTAAATTGTCCATTACATTACATTGTCCAGTTCATTCGAACTACAGATCCGCTACCCGATCAGGCAAACTTGCATAATGTAATGTAATGGACAATTCTGCTTCCAACCTGTAAAGGGACCAAAGCAGGAAAAGTTACATAGTGTTGCTTTAAGAGATACATTTTTGTATTTAATTATTTATTACAGCTTCCTTTCCTCCCCACTTTATTTGTGACCTGTTAATGTTTTATTTTGTATACAGTAGATGCATAATATACTCTATTTAGTGTTCTATTTTTATTTAGGACATTTATTTATACTATTCTGTAATATCGGAAAATTATTAGTAGAATATCTATAAACAAATTAGTAAAGAAAATTGCAAAAGCACCATCTATTTTACAGTTTTTTACATACACCGGTTACATATATTGTAATTAAAAGATCTAAAAGAGGAAAACAGTTGATATTTTATTTCAGCAGCATAACTCAACATAACTTGAAAATGTTTAAATTGTTTGATCCTGCAGACTTTGAGAGATGATAACGCAGAGTCCTGCACTGCCTCCTTCATGGATCTGATCAGAACTCCAAAAATGAGAAAACACACTTTCATCCTCAGCTACAACTGGTGAGCATGTTTATTTTTTTAAAGATTCTTTTTTTGGGCATTTTAAGCCTTTATTTTGACAGGACAGCTGAAGACATGAAAGGGGAGAGAGAGAGGGGGGGGAATGACATGCAGCAAAGGGCCGCAGGTCAGAGTCAAACCCGGACCCGCTGTGTCGAGGAGTAAACCTCTATATATGGGCGCCAGCTCTACCAACTGAGCTATCCAGGCGCCCGCATGTTTGTTTTTTTGAAGTTAGAAGTGACCATTTATGTGTGATGTGGGTTGTTTTTCTTTCAAACATTGGTCTTTGTAATGCTTAAAGTGCTCATATTATGCTCATTTTCAGGTTCATAATTGTATTTAGAGGTTATATCAGAATAGGTTTACATGGTTTAATTTTCAGAAAACACCATATTTTTGTTGTACTGCACATTCCTGCAGCTCCTCTTTTCACCCTGTGTGTTGAGCTCTCTGTTTTAGCTACAGAGTGAGACCTCTCACTGCTGTTCCTATCTTTGTTGGGAGTCGCACATAGCATCATACCATCGCAGTAGCTAGGTAAGGACTACTAGCTAGTCAGAAGCAGAGTATGAGGGCGTGCCACGCTAGCAGCTAGGCTAGCATTATAACGTGTGTTACAAAGTGACCACGTTTGTCTCTGAAGTAAAGGCTGGACTACAATAGAGCTGTTTGGAGCAGTTTGTGAACAGTGTTTTCTGTTGGAGATGGTAAGTCCCTTTGGGGTGGACTTTGGGCTTTTTCACTTTGTAAATCTATAACGTGCACAAAAAAGATATGTAACACAATAAAGAAAAGGCAAAAAGCATAATATGAGCACAAGTATAGCATTGGAAGTAAAATCTCACTTTAATTACGATTCTCCCTCCGTCTCTGCCAGGTTCACCAGTGCTGTGGTCTACCAGGGTTTGATCATGAGGCTGGGTATTCTGGGAGGAAACGTCTACATCGACTTCCTCATCTCTGGCCTGGTGGAGTTCCCTGCTGCGCTCCTCATCCTCTTCACCATCGAACGATTCGGTAGACGCATTCCCTTCGCCTCCGCCAACATCGTAGCTGGAGCCGCCTGCTTCATCACCGCCTTGATCCCTGACAGTGAGTATTTGGCAACAGCTGGAGATGGGGAACAAGACATTCAGATGTCATCAGATTTACATTCCTGTCTGTCCTTGCAGGTATGTTCTGGTTTAAGACGGCGGTGGCCTGCATCGGTCGGCTGGGGATCACTATGGCCTTTGAGATGGTGGTGTTTGTCAACACTGAACTCTATCCAACGTTTGTCAGGTAAAATGTACAAACTCTACACGCTCTCAGTTGTTTTTTGGGGGGGGATGCACTCCCAATTTGAAAAAAGTCATCTAGCTCTTGTTTCTACCAAGGTTGACACATTTATTATGAGTTCCTTATGACTAAAGTGCCAAATAAATACTTAAAAAAAAATGATAATTTTGATAACTGATACAGCTACTCCATCCTGCTCCGATTTATTCAGACCAACAAATATACTATTTCGTGTAATTTTAATATTGAGTTATTTATTGATTCAGACGTGTTGACTGCTGCATGTGTTTTCAGCCTCCGCTACTTGTTAATTGTACTTGTTCATGTGCTGACAACACAGCATGCAAAAATGCTAACATAGTAAGAGTCTGTTAGCTTGTTATAATGCTAACCATCCATGCTAAAAGTTAACAGGTTAAAAAGCTAAATGTGCACATCTTAAAATGCTGTTATGTTATGTTGTTAACATCCAGACGTGGTTACATCCCATGTTAACAGCCTGAGTAATTTAGCATGCAGAAATTACGTCATCAGCATGCAAGTGTTGGCATTTAGTCTGACTGATGAAAGTTGAGCCAAGTGAGATGTCCTAAAATGGCCACTAAACAGAGGATGAACCCTTTAATTTAGGTAACAGTGCGACATTTCCAATGGTGTTCCCTAAGGCCAAACGTTAAACATTTTTCTGCACTAGAATATGAAAACTTTAATGTTTCTAGTTACCATCAGGAAATGTTTTTTTTTGTGTGTACTGAGCTACAGCCTCATGGGGCTGCCAGCATGTGAATGAAAACTGCATCTCTTAATTGTCAGAAGAGCTACCTTACACGCTGTTCGGAAAAGTAAATATACTATATGTGCAAATGTGCATGTTATCACCAACTAAACTAAACTATTCAGTTGTTGTTTTGTCTGTAGGAACCTGGGAGTGTCAGTTTGTTCCACTCTGTGTGATGTTGGAGGCATCGTAGCTCCCTTCCTGCTCTACAGACTGGCTGTCATCTGGCTGGAGCTGCCACTCATCATCTTTGGTGTGCTTTACGTATTATATACATATTTATGTATATAAGATATCCATCCTGAGAACACACTTTTTTTTCTGAAATGTTAAACAAAGACAGCTACAGTAGATTAGGATGTTCTTTAAAAGCTGGTATTTTATACGTAATGTGCTTGAATATCAGATCTCATAACCTTTGTAAAACGTTAATACTGTCAGAGTCAGTGGGACATTTTTGAATTGTTGGTGTTTCTAAAATCGTACGTGTTGTGCAGGCTTTTTGGCCTTCCTGGCCGGTGGTTTGGTGCTGCTGCTTCCTGAGACCAAGGGTGTGCCGCTGCCCGACACCATCGATGACATCGAGTTCCCAGAAACGTAAGTTTCCACAAAGCAAGAAAAGAATGAGGTTCTTTATTAGACACATTTTGGCACAATCCATAGTGGGCGTATGGCTTTGTGTCTTTGTACGTAGTTTATGCGTACATGTGTATATCCGTATTCTGCATGCAGTTTCTCACATATTATGTCACATATTATTTTCTAAATAATATACTGTACGTATATTAGATCAGGGCTGCAACAAAGCCTTTTTTATTAATATTTATTAATCTGCAGATTATTTTCTCGATTATTTTCTTTATTTCCAAAATGTAATAAAAAAAGTGTGAAATGCTTGTTGTAATTTCCCAAAGTGACGTCTTCAGATTTCTAACAGTGTAGAACTCAGACGTTCAGTTTACTATATCACGTATGACAAAGAAAAGCAGCAAATACTCACATTTGAGAAGTTGAAACCAGCAGCTGTTTTCTATTTTTTGTGACTAAAACGATTAATCAACTAACAAAATAGTTGGCAATCAATTTCCGGTTGATCGACTAATCGATTAATCGTTGCAGCTCTACATTAGATACACGTTTGTCTTTAAGGTACATTATGTCATTTTGTGTGTTCAGAGTGAAGGAGAAAGCTGCACTGAGGAGCCAGCAGTTGGCAGACCTGCTGCCCAACGACAGCATATCCACCAACAAAGAACCAGCAGCTGTTTAATCTCCTTCTGTGACCAAAATATTTATTTATGTTGCATTATCCTTGAAGAATTTAGGGTTTAGACTAAACTGCTGTAAAGTTTCTTTGTTAAGCCTCGGTGATGACTGATGACTTATTCAAATATTTGTAAAGAGATGCATGAACTCACATTATTATGTTAGATTTATTATAGAAATATATTATTAAATTATGAAAGAGTTTTCTTTTAACATCATTTGGGCTCCAAGTGTTTTGTGTATTGAACATTTTTTCCTGACTTAAAGTTGTAATCCTTTTAAGGTTTCAGTTGATTGGTTGATTTGTCTAAAGCAAATTATCTGCTACTTTGTCAGAAAGAGCAGCGCTAACCGCAGTGACACATAAATTGAGTTTTTTTTTTTTTTTTTTTTTTGTGACTTCTTTACAATAAAAGCCAGAACCAGAAGTGCAGAAAGCAGTAAAGCGCATAGTAATATACAGAACAAATACTAATAGAATAAATATAGAATAGGGAATACAAAGAACATTAAGGGGTATATATGAATGTGCTATGACATATACAATATAACCATTCTGACCCTATGCATCAGTTACAGTCAGGCAGAATATATAGTGCAGGTATCAGTACAATAATGGCAATAATCAGCTGGGTGTCTAATATTAATATGGCGTATACACTATGGATCAGAAAGATAGTAGTGTAAATATGAATACACTATAGGTCAGATAATCACAGTGTGAAAAGTCATTTAACCAGAGTCCTGTTTACCCAATATTTAGATATAGATATAGAAAGATATTATTTTAATCCAAAGACACAAAGTGGGAAGAGAAACACCCGAAGGCACTTTGGGGTGAAACTAACTGGGGCAGATAATGGAGCTAAGAGGTAGACAGTGGGTGAAGAAGTATTCAGATCTTTTACTTAGTAAACGTAGCAATACTAAAGTGTAAAGAAAATCCCTGCATTCAAAATCTTTCCTAATTAAATTACAAAACTATTATCAAAATATACTTAAAGTGCCCATATTATGAAAAAATCACTTTTTCTGGGATTTGTGGTGTTAAGTTGTGTCTCTGGTGCTTCCACACACATACAAACTTTGAAAAAAGTCCATCCATGCTGTTTAGAGTGAGATACAGTTCCTGAATGTGTCCTGCCTTCAGTCTCTGGGTGAGCTGTTCAAAATCTGCACGGCTTGTGGCGTCACAAGCCGAAACGAGCAGGCTAACCGCAACCATTAGCTCGTTAGCATGCTAACGCTAGCATGCTACCTCGTTCTCAATAGCAAAGCACTGCTACAATACACACAAGTTCACCATAATCTACAAAAGAACTACTTACATGTGCGCCCTCATTTAGAAGTCTCCCAGCTAATCCTGCCTTGTAACTGACCGAAGTTGTTTTACTGTCTATGGAGCTAGCTAGCTGACATGATCTACATCTGAGCTACTGCACGTGCAGTGCAATCAAAGATGGTACAGAAGAAGAAGAAGAAGAAAAGAGGTCTCACTCTGTAGCTAAAACAGAGACCAGCTGAAAAGAGGATCTGCAGCAGTGAGAGAGAGCACTGCAGTACAACAAAAATATGGTGTTTTTTGAAAATTAAACCATGTAAACCTATTCTGGTACAACCTTAAAATACAATTATGAACCTGAAAATGAGCATAATATGGCTGCTTTAAAATACCAAAAGTAAAAGTACTCGTGCAGAATCTTCCACTAATATCTCATGTTCATCCTATTGATGCCTTTATGTGTTCATTATTTATATGTTGCAGCTGGTAAAGGGGGAGCTAATTAAGTACTTTTTTAATCTGCTGTGTAGTTTAACTGTAATAATGTATAATCATTTATTATCGTATCATTGATTGATTTATATTTTGTATTAATCAAAATCTGAAAAGAAACTAAAGCTATGAAATAAATGTAGTGGAGTAAAAATATATTTTGATTTGCCTCAAAACTTTTAGCACAAAATGTACTTTAGAATTTTAAAACTTAAACTTAAGTGCAGTTCTTGAGTAAATGTAGTTCCACCTCTGACGGTAGACAATGTGACGTGCATAAATTTGTGTTGTGCAACCCTGGAAGCACACTGTACGCATACTAACAGAATTTGCTTTAGCTCGTGCTTGGTTCAGGTTCATTCAATGATTGCGTAACTCCCCGTCTATTATCTGTTTAACTCCATTAAACAGTAACATGTTTTCAACACCACTGCAGCTTGAACTATTTTAAACAGGCCTTTTTTTGGACTTCAGCTCCACATCGACAAGAGGGGGAGTGGGAAGCAGACTTCTGACATTTTACTCTGATCCAGGGTGTGCTGAACAGTACACACTTTCGCCATGGCGACCTTTGATGACCTCCTGGAAGAGGCTGGGAGTTTCGGCCGCTGTCAGAGGCGTATCTTTGCCCTGCTCTGTCTGTTGTCAATACCTTATTCGGGTGTGTATGTCGGTACCGTTTTTCAGAGTTTCACGCCGGATCACTGGTGTCGGGACTCTGCGGTGGTGGAGAGGAGGCAGGCGTGCGGCTGGAGCCTGGCGGACAGTCGCAGGCTGACGGTGCCTCTGGTCAATGTCTCTGGAGTGCTGCAGCAGAGCAGCTGTGAGCAGTACGAGGTGGACTGGAACACCACGACACTCAGCTGTGACACACAGGAACTGAACCTCAGTGAGGTCCCGCTTACAACATGCAAGGTGAGACCTCTTAGATGATTTATTTAGATTTTTTGGATTATTTGGTTCTCTAATAGAATTCCCAGAAAGCTTTCGTGGGTTTTTTGTGGA
The DNA here is from genome assembly GCF_008315115.2 of Sander lucioperca. Taxonomy (NCBI): domain Eukaryota; kingdom Metazoa; phylum Chordata; class Actinopteri; order Perciformes; family Percidae; genus Sander; species Sander lucioperca. The sequence continues at coordinate 6,473,442 of NC_050191.1, forward strand.
TGTTTTGGTGAGATAACAAATATATAAAAATGAAAATTCTCACTTATAATAATAAGCATGCAGATTAAAAATTTCTAATTTCAATTTAAAGAGGTCATAAAAAAAAAAAAACTCACTTTTTCAGTGCTTGTACCAACCCACAAACTGTGAAATGAGACAAGCCAGTCAGTTTTTTTGTGGCCTGATTAGATCAGAAACATGGGATTCAACAGGCCATTCATATGTGGCTCCCCTTCCTATGTCAAATGCAGTCTCATTAGAAAATACTGCCCCCCATAGGAGTATCACCACCCACACCATCAGAAGTACCTTTGTAAAGGTGCACCAAAAAAGTATGGACAGTATGAGAAGAATAATGTTGAACATTAAAGCATTTAAACATGTTCTAGTAATAACCCAAAATACAAGCATGAACCTGGAAATGAGCACGATATGTCTCCTTTTAGGGATTGGAAACAGTTAAAGGAATAGTATGACATTTTGGAAAATACTTATTCGTTTTCTTGCAGAGAGTTAGATGAGTAGTTTACTCTCATGTCCGTAAATATTAAGCTACAGCCAGTTCGCTTAGCACAAAAACAGCTAGTCTGGCTCTGTCCAAAGGTAACATTAATAACACATTATAGTATCTTCTTGCTTTGGGCTTTGTTCTGTTTGTTTGTGTTGTTCGTTTTAAATCTTTTTTGTGTTTTTGTCGTTTTATGGCATTTTTTGTTGTATGCATGGTGTTCAAAATTAGCACCATCTCCCAGTCAAATGCTGGTAAAATGTGCAAGTGGCTGGTAGAACATTCACTCTCCATTTAGCTGATGGACAAAAAAAAAAAAAGCTTTCTGCTTTCATGTGTTAAAATGTAGTACTTTGTTCTACTTTGACTACAGAACTCTTTGGCAGTTGTCTGCACATTTTCTCAGCAGGTCAACGGGTTTGCAGAGTTCATACCCACATCAACAGCTATTCATTCTAGCATCTTTTTGGGCCCTCCTCACATGAGGGCCCTGGGTACTCAATCTCCTTTCCATCCCCCAGTCTGACACCCCTGAATGCAAAATTTTGTTTTTGTCTTTAAGGATGGCTGGGAGTATCAGTATGAAGGCAGGAAGTCCTTTGTCACAGAGGTGAGAAGAGAAATGTAATGCATGTGTGCTTCAAAATAATTTCAATCACTAAAAAAACTAATACAATCCACTAAACATTTCTCAGTGTTACATAATTAAATCAATAAGTGTGCAAATGTTGTAGGTCAAATCACAGTTGAGCATCTCATGAATTCCAACCAAAAGTAAATTATTTAATATTTAACTGTACGGACATAAAGACATCCTGTACAGAGACATAACATTTTTCCTTTTGGTCCCAGTTTAACCTGGTGTGTTCAGATGGATGGTTTGTGGACATGTACCAGTCCACTCTCAATTTGGGCTTCCTTGTTAGCAGCTTTGCTTTTGGTTTCTTTGCTGACAGGTGAGGCAAATTGGCCACAATAACACATTCATTAGTAGTAACTTTAGCTGTATTTTGCAGAACGCTTAGGGGCAAGTTGGTCTAGATTTATTTCTGATAGAACCCTAAGAGACTTGCCTCGCTACATGGATTTTATAGACTGTTTTGTATGTTGAAGCTTTCCATCATATTATTAAACAAATTCAACACAAAATGTAGCGAACAGGAACCACATGTATAATAATGTGGCTAGATATAGATATATAGATTTAAAAAAAAAATGTTTAAAGCTTCTCTTTTTTTGAAATAAATTCTCGCCTAATGTCTTTCTTTCTGCAGGTTTGGCAGGAAGATCAGTTTCCTGGTGTCCAACATACTGAATGCGATCTCAGGGATTGCACTGGCTGTGGCTCCAAACTACATCTCCATCCTGGTGTTGAGGTGCATCTTTGGCTTCGGAGTCAAAGGAGGCTGGATGTCTTCATATGTGCTGCGTAATAATGACTTTCGATGTTCACTTTCACACACCTGGAAAAATATGGTTTATCGGTGTTTTAAGCCCCCAACGTCTCCTTACAGGCAGCGCAGGCACTAGGATTAGGCAATGGTTATGTTTAGGGTTAAGGTTAGGGTTAGGTGCCTTGAAGTCAACGGTCGCAGCGCTGCCTGGAAGGAGACGTTGGGGGCTTAAAACACCATCGAGCACAAATATGCCACATATGTTAGTTGAGCAACCTTAGGCTAACATTAACCAGACTTAAAGGAGATGTTCAGATTTTTTTAAGTGGGCTTGTATAAGTTACCTATACATAGTCAGTTTGGAGAAGCAGGCAGGAGTACCAGCACGGAAACTAAGCAAAGTACAGCTGTGGACAGAAATCAAATGTTCTTCAGCCACCTAAAAAAGGACCACCTAAAAAAAGGCAATAACGTGTAATAAAGTGTACGCAATATTCAGAATATTTTCACCGCTTTATCTCGCTGTCAGACAGCTCTGGGGAACTCAAGCCGTTGTCTCTCTCCGAAAGCCACCAGACTCCTTTTGACAAAAGTAATTTTAGCTTGCAGAACACGGGAGTTGCTGGTGAAGCTGTGAAAATATTGTAAAAATAGCGTACACTAAAACAGAGGCTGTTTTTTTTTTTAGGTGGTCCCTTTTTTAGGTGTCTAAAATGTGTTAAGCTGCTGCCCCCTGTCCACAGCAGTACATTGCTTAGCTCCGGTTTCGGTACTCCTGCCTGCTTCTCCAAACTGGGGGCGTGCCGACTATACTGTATCTACTGGAGTTAATACACTGACTATGGAGAAATACCTCACTTCATAAGATCCAATATATTTATTTAAGTATCTATATGTGTACAATAAAAGAAAACTAATAGAAAAATGTACAGGACACAATTGGAAAACGTTACATCAATGTGACGTGGAATTTCTGCTACTCATTGTAGTAAAGGTTGTCAGTAAAGATGATATATTTCTTTATGCCCCTTTTCCAGAGATCTATGTCCACTTTGTGATTGTTTTCTTTTTAAAATACGCTCACTTTGGATGTTTCCTGTCTTTCTGTCAGTCACAGAGATTGTTGGAGTAGAGTACAGACAGACTGTGGGCATTTTGTACCAGATGTTCTTCAGTGTTGGTGTCCTCATCCTCCCTCTGCTCGCCTACTTCATCACTGACTGGCGGTGGCTGCAGGTCGTCATCACTGCGCCCTTCATCTTCTTCTTGTCCTACTACTGGTAACATTCTTTCAAGAATCATACTGTCCTGGCTGTAGATTTGGTTGCAGTCATCGTCATGTCCCTCTTTAATGTCTGTTTAAGGACTTTGTTTAAAAAAAAAAAAGCAAAAGCACATGCTTACGTTTTTTATTTCCAATATATTGCAATGAACAAGACCCTTGCCATTTGTTCAAACATTATGAGGCCAACATCCTTGGTTTTTTTGTCAGTAATGATTTCGGAGATTCTGTTCTTTGTTATCCCATACCCACTCCCAAAAAAATATAAATGTTGAATATATCCTCCAATATAAGAGGTGCTGCTCATTATTAAACAGGCTTTCTGGTCACACTTGTGTCTCTGAAGCACTGCCAGCCACAGAACGAAAATGTCGAAAAGTATTTTGTCTGCCACGCCTGGTGGCCTAGAGGTTATGGGGTTAACAATAAACTATAATGTCTCCGGTCTAAAGAAACGCATTAGAACAGGAATGAGACCAAGATCGTCCATTACAAGATGTGTTGGGGAACATTTGATTTTTGTATCTGTAAAAAATGATGTGTCTCAGGTTTATCCCAGAGTCTCCGAGGTGGCTCATCTCTCAGAACAAGTCTGCGAAAGCTTTAAAGATCACTGAAGCTATGGCTAAGGAGAACAAGAGGAAGCTCAAGAACTCTGGGGTAAATTGATTTACTTTAAATCTCAAATCTCCTGAAAGCCCACACAACTACTTCTTTTTGGTACCATTTCATGCCATTTCATGATCTAATGTGTCAAATCACTAAGATCCTAACTTAATGTCACAACTGGATCACGATTACTTGATTCAGACCCTGACTGATGAAGAGGGTGGTTCCTCTTCTGCCTCTTTGCTGGACCTGTTCAGAACTCCAAATATGAGAAAACACACTTTTATTCTCATGTTCAACTGGTGAGACACATTTTTATCTAAAATCACAGATTCTTAGGCCAAAAGAAATGCACACATATTGAATCTTCTTGTTTCCATCTGTTTAGGTTCACCAGTGCTGTGGTTTATCAAGGCCTCATTATGCGAGTGGGGATCACGGGAGGTAACATCTACATTGACTTTCTCATTGCTGGCCTTGTGGAGTTCCCTGCTGCCTTCCTCATCCTCCTCACTATTGAACGCATCGGCAGACGTATTCCCTTCGCCTCCGCCAACATTGTAGCTGGAGTCTCCTGCTTGATCACCGCCTTCATCCCTGACAGTGAGTCTTATTCTTAGTCCATGTCACTTAGATCTTTTTTTTGCTTCACCTTGCCAGCAAACCTTCAACATCCCACTTCAAAGGGCCAACAGCTCGGCATACTTTGCCATTGCTGATATAGCATCTGTTATGATTTGACACTATTAATACAATTAAGTTGGTATTGGTCCTCTCGTTGGCCTCCTCAAGACGATCCTCCCAAGAGATGGTGAGTTCTAGGAGGATGACTTGTGTGGCATCAATGTTGTAATTTTGTTGTATTCATTGTAATATAATGACAATAAAGCCTTCTTAAAGGACAAATCCGGCGCAAAATCAACCAAGGGGTTAATAACACGTGTACCGAGTCGACCGTTCTCTGGGATATGTTTTCATGCTAACTGAATGTGACCAGTTTTAGCGCAAACCGCTAATTAGCTTATAACGCTAGTCGTCGGGGCACGGGTAAAGTAAAAAGAAATCGCTATTTCTATACCACTAACAAGGCTCAAAATAGCACCACACTTCCACGGTAGCATGATGAGGGTCCCTACATGTAAATCGAAGCAATGAGAACTTCACGACCAGTCGGACGCCGTGTAACCAGTAACATAGCTTAAGCACGGCGTTCGGCGTTCGACTGGTCATGACTGTTTTCCCAAGATGGCGCCCGCATGTAGTATACGTGACCTGTACTGTCTTTATAAATTATTTTTAATAAACTGTCTATAAATAAACTGTCAGTGTGGTGCTATTTTGAGCCTTGTTAGTGCTATAGAAATAGCAGTTTCTTTTTACTTTACCCGTGCCCCGACGACTAGTGTTGTAAGCTAATTAGCGGTTTGCGCTAAAACTGGTTACATTCGATTAGCATGAAAACAAATCCCAGAGAACGGTGAACTCGGTACACGTGTTATTAACGCCTAGGTTCATTTTGCGCCGGATTTGTCCTTTAACGCTCCTTAAGTTCTGTAAATGCACTTTTGTCTCCATCCCTCAGGTATGTTCTGGTTTAAGACGGTGTTGGCCTGCATCGGTCGGTTGGGGATCACCATGACCTTTGAGATGGTGGTGTTTGTTAACACTGAGCTCTACCCCACATATGTCAGGTGAGGTCAGACTGATCCACTCGATTTTCACATTCATGACACAGTAGCTCTGGGAATATACTGGTTAATTGCTACATTTTGGTTGGATTATTAAGTGGATTATCTGGATATAGGAACCTGGGAGTGTCAGTTTGTTCCACTCTGTGTGATATTGGAGGCATGGTAGCTCCCTTCTTGCTCTACAGACTGGCTGCCATCTGGCTGGAGCTGCCACTCATCATCTTCGGTAGGTTGTGACACAGCCACAAATGTGAGACGATGGGTACGTATATAAATAACATGGTTGCAAAAAGTGGAGATGAGACACTCTTACCTGTTGCAGTGCTACATATTGAGATAAATCCACAAAATCTTGTAGCCATAATATTGATTTGCGAAGCCAGCAGTTTGTAGATGTATTTTTTTTAATCTGACACTGATTCAGTCAGGGTTTTATATCAAACAGGTGTGGTTGCGCTTGTAGCTGGAGGTTTAGTGTTGTTGCTGCCTGAAACCAGAGGAGTTCCTCTCCCTGAGACCATTGATGATATTGAGTTTCCTGATAGGTGAGAAACTTCAAAACTCTCCCAAAACGTTGAATGAATTCTTTACTGTACACCATGAGTGTTAGATTATTATATGCATTATGCTGTTGGATTATTGCTAATGTTGCATAAAGTTATGCTTAAAATTAGCATAAAGTGGAACTAATTTGAACTAGTTTAGTGTTGGGTAGTTACAATTTACCGGCCACTTTATAAGATACACCTTGTGAGTACCGGGTTGAACCCCTTTTTGCCTTCAGAACTGGCTCAGTTCTCCGTGGCATAGATTCAACAAGGTGCAGGAAACATTCCTCCGAGATTTTGGTCCATATTGCCATGATAGCATCAGGCAGTTCATGAAGAGCCATGATGTGAATCTTCCATTCCACCACATCCCAAAGGTGCTCTATATATAAACGTTGCGTAGGCACAAAAGAAGGCAAATGCCACTTTCTAAGCAAACTTTGGGATTTACGAAAAAACTAACTTGACAGGAATGTGCCTACCTCCACACTAACTCTGACCCATTCCTACGCACATTAACTGGAGAAATGACCTTTGCGACTCTAAAGGCAGAAGGATGAAACTCGGGAAAACTGTGTGAAATGATTGCAAAAATACTTGCAGTATACAGCCACGTGATTGGCTGATTGATTAGATATCTTCGATAACAAGCAGTTGAACAGGTGTACCTAATAAAGTGGCTGGTAAGTATAGCAATTTTCATATTAGCTGATGAACAAAGTTAGCCTGGTTGACACCAGACCCTTCTCAGTTGTAACTGACAGTGGGTCTGGGGAAGGTTCACTCACAGCCCATTTCCAAAGGGAAGTCACCAACGGATGCCGCTCAAATGCCTCTGGGTGCAATTGGATAGTCCTTCAACCAATCAGACCAACGATCCGGGTGACGTAGCAGCGACGGCAGCGTCAACGGGTTGCTGCGCTTTGGTGGCCGTTATGTTGAATGTAAACAAAAAGCTGCTCGCCGTCGCTGCGCTATCGTCATCGTGTAAAGCCCGCCTCAATGGTTGTGATTGGTGCCTCGATTTGGAAAAATTGGAAATGGGCTTGAATGGGCTCTTGGCCAGACAGACTTGCAGACCAAATCTCAAATTTGCTGGAAGTTCGTCAGGGTTTTCCCAGGCTAGAACAAAGTAGCAGAACATAGAAATACAGTACATAAGTACCTCCAAATTGTATTGAAGGGCGTGTGCTAATGAAAGAAGTTACTTTCTACCACTGCCATAACGTGTTTATTGTAGTTGTCATTTAATAAAGTAATTGATGCCTAAATTTAAAGTAAAATTGCAAATGAATTACAATGAATTCAACTTAGGTTTACCAATACGTGTGAGAAAGATTTGCTGAATATAATAGAATCTTAATGAGTGATTTACCTCTTTAAAATGAATTTCAATTTTGAATGTGATCTGTAGGAATCAAGGCAGTGTTATTTTTTTCTATTCACTGGTAAAAGAATTTGTGCTTTTGTTCCCAGGAAAACGGAGGATGTAGTAGAGAACCAACAAATGAAGACACTTTTAAAGTCAGACCTGACAAACAACAAGGAAACAACAACTGTGTGACTGTCTTTGTGTGCATGCATGTGTGTGTAGACTTATTCACTGTGATACAACATGTTGCTAAAAAACAAGGATGTTTTTATACATTTTCTATAAAGCATGACTTCCTAATTTCTTTTGTATTAAGTTTTATTTTTCAGCTCTTAAAGAAAACACGCCTTTACAAACCAGGAACATGATCTGCTTCTTGTGTTTCCACAACATGAAATATAACACCTGTTGACATCAGATAATACCAGACTACAAACTAAAGTAGGTGTGTTGGAGCAGAACAGTACACACATGTCAAAATACTTTTAAAAACCACTCCAGTTACTTAATGTGACTGGAGCTGTTGTGTATTTGTTCAAGGTGGATCATTTTCAATTGGTTTTGATGGTTTGGTCGATCCAGTCGACAAATTTGGAGACTCGAGCGTAGACGCCGGGTTTCATGGCATTGGCGCATCCCAGACCCCATGATGTCACCCCCTGCAGGATGTACGTGTTCTGGGAATAACACACCAGAGGGCCACCGCTGTCACCCTGCAGAGAGAAAAAATGTTATGGCTTTCAGTTCAACTGTTACCTAAAAAAGTCATTGTCTTCTAGCTACAGTAGTTGTCACTGTAGCCTGGACGACATCGGGAAGTGCAAATTCAACCAAAACTGGCTATTTAATCAAGATTTCGCGGCATTGCTGTAATTGGTAAAAAGGCTATGCATACGAGGCTCAGTGTACGTATGCAAAAGGTTTTTCAAACTCGACACAATAGGAAAGAAGGCAGCAATGTTGTGGTACTCGAGATCAGTCTTGGTCTCAAGACAAATTTGTTAAGGTCTTGTCTCGGAATCGACAGCAGAGGACTCTGGATTTTATTTCAAGACTGGTCAATACCACAACTGCAGGGATTTCGTTAAATTGCCTGTGCATTGTCTGATTGATGCCTCTGTTTATCTTGCAAATGCAACCAATAACTTGACTCATGTCTAATTTGAAAGTTGTTACCGTAAACCCCCCTCTCCCTGCCCCCTTTACACACACTCCCAAGGAAGTGAATGCAGGAGACAGGAGACGATGCTCTGGCTGTCTAATAAAAATCTGGTCTTGGTCTTGACTCGGTCTCGCCCTGCCTTAGTCTTGGTCTTGACTTGGTCTCAAACCCTCAAAGTCTCGGTCTTGTCTTGGTCTCGATACACTCTGGTCGTGGTGGTGGTGGTCTTGACTACAACACTGCAAGGCAGTGGAATCCCACATGCAGAGTGAGAAACACAAAATCGCCAGTGTGGTAAACAGCAATGCACAATGCTTTACGTTTCCATAGCTTTTGGGGTTTTTCATACCTGGCAGCTGTCTGTTCCTCCCTCGATGTTTCCAGCACACATCTCGTGGTCTTTGACTCTGCCGTTCAGGTACGATAGACGATTGCAGATCTTGTTCTCAATCACAGGGAAACCAGTTTCCTTCAGGACGCCCTCACCTCCCGTACCTTTAACACACCTCCACAAAGTTACCCTGTTTACAGTTTTCTACAATATTTAGTGTATCTTAATTTGAAAGAGCAACACATGTAATAAAATATGTATACAATATTGGATAATTATTTTTCTTCTGTCTGTTTTTAACCTTAAAACCTCTTCACATCTTTGTGGGGACCCATCATTGACATAATGCATTCCCTAGCCCCTTACCCTAACCTTAACCATCACAACTAACTGCCTAACCCTCACCCTAACCATAACCTAATTCTAACCCTAATCCTACAACCAAGTCTTAACCCTCAAAAAGCCCTTTAAACTTGTGGGGTCCAGCATTTTGGCCCCACAAAGCTGTCAGGACCCCAGAAGTATACTCGACTCCCGAATATAGTTAAACACAAACACACACACACACACACACACACACACACACACACACACACACACACACACACACACACACACACACACACACACACACACACACACTACATACTGTGACATACCTTGAGTTTCACCCCATCCGGTAACATAACACTCGGTTCCACTGGGAACAATGTAGTCCTTATCTGGCAGACAGACTGACATGACTTTGTCATTTATTAGTGCAGGGCTGAAAACACACAAAACAACAGTGGTGGAAGAAGTACTTAAAAAATAGCAATACCACAGTGTAGAAATACTCTGTTACAAGTTAAAGTATTTTTACTTGAATAAAAGCACAAAAGTATTAGCATCAAACTTTACTTAAAGTACTTACAGAATGGCCCATTTCCAATTAATGTAGTGTTTTTATTGGGTTACAATTACTCCCTCAAGTAATTTATACAAGTACCTTAAAATTGTACTTAAGTATAGTACTTGATTAAATGTACTTTGCTTCATTCCACCGCTGAGTGCAATAGTGAGTAAAGGAAGGATAGTTGTTCTTATAAGTATTATTATTAGTAGTACTTGAACTAGTATTAGTGGTAATAGGATGATGAGACTCACCTCTCCAGTTTGAGCAGAGCGATGTCAGCGCCGTTGGGTTCCAGTATCAGTTTTTCCAGGTTCTTTTCTTGTTTCGACGGCTCATTGGCTCTCTCTGTGTTAACACCCATGATAACCTTGTAGGCTCCTGGCCGTTTGGACCTACAGTACACACCATATTTATAAAAACACACACTAGTTATCCAGTGGTTGTCTTATTAGAGGATTTAGTCTTTAGTTGTTTAATGTTTTTAATCATCTATCTGACCTCTCCAGGCAGTGAGCTGCAGTAAGGACCCACTGGGGGTGAATCAGAGATCCTCCACAGAAATGAATTCCTGTACTGGTAGAAAGAGATGCACAGAAATATATTTAAGTAGGTCAGATATATCATGACCTTTTTATATATCATTTTACCTAAATAGTTACAGATAAACACTGAGATGCAGCATCTTGTTTTCAAGAAAACATGGAAAACAATTAATATAAAATACTGTAACATATCAGTCAGAGACCATGCACGCTTTATTAAGGCGCATGGACGTATTAAGTATTACGCACTCACGCTTTACTAAAGCAAATGCATGCTTTAAATAGGTTTCACACACACTTTAGTGCTGGCGACGCTGTCCCTCTGCCCAATGGCATTTCAGTGGTCAAGCCAGCCGCCTTTTGGATTTTGATGAACGAAATAAGATTTGCATTTCAGCAATCATTTCTCACATTATATTACACATCAAAAATCAAATAAGTCTTGTTGAATATGTGCCGTCACCTGTGCTAATACATAAGAGGCACAAACTGAAGCTAGGTTATTGTTTGCATCAATAATTAAAAAGTTAAACCCAGCATCACTTAAAGTTTTATTATTTTTTGCAAATGTTGTAGGTCCATTGGATCATTTTTTTTTTGGGGGGGCTTTTTCCTTTATTAGATAGTGACAGTGGATAGACAGGAAAGTGGGGAGAGAGAGAGAGAGGAGATGACATGCAGCGAAGGGATTCGAACCCGGGCCGTTGCAAAGGACTCAGCCTACATGGGACGCCCGCTCTACTGGGTGAGCTAGAGGCCGCCCCCATTGGAATCATATTTAAGTATTGTTCTACTCACTTGGTCCGGAGGCTGATTTGCCAGGGCCACGAGTAAGCTTTTGACACGCAACCTCCCACAATCCGACCAAAACAACGCTTTGGTTTGGTGGCTGGTGTCCCGCATTTCAATCCAGCTACAAAGAAAGTTCACAGTCATGAATGGCAGACAAAAATCTAATTTCTTCCAATTGGTATCAGTTAACAAGTCTTAATGTTTACATGTGAGGCTGCTAGTGCTCACGATCAAACAAACAAAATTGTTGGATGCACAAAAATTGGATTATATTAGGCTATTAGATTCTTAATATTAGTTGGGAAGGCACTGGGTGGCTGGAGTACTGTCAATTTGTTGTCAAACCCATACAAAACCGTTTAGGTTAGGGCAAAGGACAGTGCACCAGAGCCTGGAAAGTTTACCCAGTTTTTACCTAGCCAATTTTCAAAGCTGTATTTATTTCTAATAGAATCTGAACTGATGCAATCATTTGTTTTAAAGGGACTTCAATGAACATTTTAGTGGCAACTAAACTAAACATGATAATTCAAGGGGATTGCCAAAATCAGTAGGATTCATTCTCTGGGTATCGCATCGTTATTGTTTGCACCAAATTTAATAGCAATCCATGCCATTTTTTTCATATATCACTATGGACATATTTCACATCCTGTATTGCCATTCCTCAAGCCACATAGCTAGAGGGGTTAGAAATACCAATAATTGTCATGTCCTACATAAAAAAGGGTTTACATACCACAGTCGGGGATCTGACAGTAGTCCCATTTCTTGTTCCTGTCTGTAGTGTAGCACCAAGGACCATTCACATCGCCATCTGGGTTTCTGCAGCTCTGATAGGGACACACAAAGAGAGAATCAATGATTTAGGAACGAATATGATTTGCCAGCTTTTAACATGACTGTGTTCATCAAATCCGGAGCAAAATGTTATCACTCCAAAAGTCTACAACTCAAAATGGTTCGTACAGGAACACACACTTACATTGCCCTCCAGACCTTTGTCGGGGTGAGTTTGTGGGGTGAAGCTGTTGTGTTGGTGAGGGATCTGGGCACTCCAGGCCTGGCAGGTCACGCCCAAAATGGTGATGGAGGTTGGACCCCGGTATGTATCTCCATTTCCAGTCTTACAGTCTAACGCAGCAACAGAGACAAATAAGTGGGCGAATAAAGGACGAAACGAGCAAAAAATCTGACGAACACAAAGTTAGAAAGTTAAAGAATTACCAATCTCTGGTGGGGTCTCTGTGGCAGTGGAGGAGGCCTCGGGAGTTGAAGGTTTGCTTGTAGGTGTAACGCTCGCAGGTTTGGTGGGGCATTTCTCCAAGTTGCAGTACTCCCAGCGGACTCCAGGCTCTGTAGTGTAACACCAAGGAGCTTTGTCTCCATCTGGGTTCCTGCACAGATTCCTCCTGAGGTCCCTGTTGAAAGAGAAAACCTGGAACTTCAGGACAGCAGGAGGCATATAGTGACTTTATTTAAAAAAAGTGTAAATCTGTATTTTTAAATATGAAATTTATCAGTAGACACTCTTTGATGCTCACGCGTTGGGGAAGTTCTGTGGAGTTTTTTGGTGGGTGTGTGGACTCATGGAGCTCCAGCTTTGACATCTCTTTCCACTGATGGTCTCTGATGTTACACCACGGTAACTCGTCCCGTCACCCTCATAACAATCCTCCTCCTCTGTGGGGATCAATGGCTCATCTGCAGCAAGAGACAGGAAATCAGGCTGATTTATTGATGCATTTTTTTCTAAGCAGCAAATGTGGAGTTCTATAACTCAGTGGGTCCCAAAGAGGGATGATACAATGACAGAATGTATGACTATTTTGTTCAGGGGTTTCATACACTTTCTGTAAAAGAAATACTCTTGACAAAGGTCCAGAGGGACTGAAATGTTAATTTTGACAATAAATAATGATACTGTAGCAATAGCAGACGGCAGGATTTTTAATTGTTTAAGTGTGTAATTAAACATGTAAAAGCAAGACAGGGGCCCATAGGATGAAATCTTATCAAATGCAGGTGTGTGGTGTAATTTGTGTCAGTTTAGGGGTCCTTGACATGAAAAAGTTTGGGAACCACTGCTATTACTCATCACTGTTATACCTGGTGCGGCTGCATTCCCACAGCTTGGCACCTTACAGTACTCCCAGCGAGTTTCAGGGTCAGTGGTGTAACACCAGGGCATCCTTTCATTGTCTGGGTTACGACAGTAGTTGCTATCCAGGCCTCTGACAAACAACAGACAGTAACAATGAATGAACACAGGTAAAACCCAACGATAAAAGGCAGGATGCCATAAGTCCCTCTTTTTTTTAAACTAAAGTTTTCTGTTTCAGTGGCTCTTACTTGCAGGGGTAGTTTTCTGGCGAGCGGTTGTGTTTATGTGGTGTCTGAGACGACCAGCTCTGGCACGTTTTCCCAGATTCCGTCACAGCAATCGTGCCTCGATACACTTTCCCTTCACCGGTGGCACAGGTCAGCTCTGGGACGATGGCGGGAGGCTCGGATGCTGAGCATAGAAGATGAGACTGATTGGTTGTAGAACTCCAAAAAACAAGTAGTAAGTGGCAGTGTTTTAAACAATGTCAAAGTACGATGACACTGATAAACATAACTGTAAAAATTAGGGCTGTCAATCGATTAAAAAAATTAATCTAATTAATTACAGACTCTGTGATTAATTAATCGAAATGAATCGCATACATAATTAACGGTGCCTGAACCGATACTTTTTAAGAAAGTAAAAAAAGAAAAGAAAACAAAGGGTACTAAACAACAGTTGGTGACATTAAAGAACGGCTTGTTTATTGTTAAGGCCATATGGTCAAAATTAAATGATTTAATAATAATGTATAACAATAAAAATAACTTATTTCACTAGTAAATTGCTGTTGAACGACAAAAACAAACACCAAGGACATTTACAATAACTTCAAATGCACCACGAAGCTGTAGTTTACCAGTTTCATTGAACGCACCGTCTGTATTGTTTTTCCGACGGTAGCTAAACTGCAGATTGTTACATCCCGCTGTTGAGTCACAATCCTCTACAGTAAAACACAGTCACACTTTACACCGTTTAGCGTTAGCTGTCAGCATTGTAACCGTGTTTAATCCAGCTACTAGCTAGCGGTAGGCTAACGTTAGCTGCTGTCGAGTATAGTGTTAACTAGCGTCACATGCAGCGGTGCTTGTGTTGCCTGTATCGTCTTCAGAGCACCAGAGAGAAGAGCAGACATATCAGTGGCTCCAGATTTCGGTAGCCAGGGTTGGCAGGAAGAAGATTTTTACAAGTAAATGTTCCAGTTAATGATCCAGGCTGCACATTCTCGTCTCCCTCCTTCATTTTACAGTCGAATGGTGGCTAGAACGGCTCCGGATCAAACGTCAATATGGAATGGATTAATCTGCGTTATTTTTTTTAACGTGTTATTTTTTCTCAGATTAATTAATCGAAATTAACGCGTTATTTTGACAGCCCTAGTAAAAATAGGAATGACTAAAAAGTTATATGATTGTGAATAATTAGGGACTGTATCTGTGTAGTTCTGTTATTTTAAAAGTCTTTAAGGTGCGGATAGAGCAACTTTTACCATCATTTAGGACCTCTGTGCTGTAATTAAAATGGTTTTCTATATACTACTAGATACAACTATTACATTTTAATTTTGTGAAATAATCATCAATTAATATATGTAGTAATATAAGTAAGTATAAGTAGTAGTAATAGTATTTTCTTTTGTTCATCAGGTTGCGGTGCAGGGTCAGTTTGCCAGTTCGTTGGTCCTGCAGCAGGAAGTGCTCAAAGGTACTTCGTCAGGTTAAAGGGTGAGTGTACTTATTTATCTATAGTTCTTAAAAGCTGCAGTTATACTGTGCATGTTGCTTGTAAATGGGTTAAGTCATACATTTTAGGTGTTACCATTGTGAAATATGGCAGAAGTAAAGTAAACATATTGAAGTAGGAGGACGTACTGCAACGGGGTATGGAGCAGAAGTCCCATCGTTTGGACCCGCTGGTGGTGAAGCACCACGGTCGGGGGTCTCCATCAGGGTTTCTGCAGTAGTTCTCCTCAAGATACTTCTCTGGAAGACTAGAGAAAGCATAAATGGAATGGTAAAATAAATTCAAATTCAAAATCATTTGTTTAATTTCCAAAATATGTATGTTAAATATGATCAAATCCTGCTTGTGGTTGATTGATAGCTTGATGTGCTTTTATGTGTTCTTACGCGCTGGGGCTGTAGCCATGGTTGTGAGGTTTCTGGGAGTCCCATCGTTGGCAGGTGAAGCCTTTTTCTGTGGTGGAGATTTTCCCCCTGTAGTCCTCACCGCTGCAGTGTATACACTCCTCTGTAAAGTAACACGCACACTAGGGCTTCAACTAACTATTATTTTCATTGTCGATTAATCTGTTGATTATTTTCCTGATTAAAGGTGCAGTAGGTAAGCCTTATAAAACTAACTTTCTGTCATATTTGCTGAAACTGACCCTATGTTCGAGTAGAACTACATGAAGTAGGTAATTTAAAAAAAAAAAAATCCGGCTCCTCTGGCTCCATCTACAGCCTGTAGTGCGATTTGCAAAAATCCACTGCTCCCTGTTCAGATGCACCAATCAGGGCCGGGGGTGGGGGGTGGGGGTGTCTAACTGCATGTCAATCACTGCTCAGGCACACACATTTCATCGTGTCCTCCCCTCCCCCTCCCCTGCGCACGAGCTGCAGATAGGTTTCCTCCCCCTCCCCCCTCTTCACACGCGCCTTATCATGCACAGCTTTCCCTTGTGGGGGGAGGGGCTTAGGAGACCGTTTTGGGCTTTAGTAGAAAGAGGGGAGGGACTGAGAAGTTGTCGATATTCAAATGTTTTGGCTAAGTCCTGGATCTTTGCAATCCTACCTACAGTACTTTTAATCAATTTGCTTTTGGTCAATAAAATGTCAGAAAATGGTGAAAAATGTCGATCAGTTTTTCCCAAAGCCTAAGGTGACGTCCTCAAATGTCTCATTTTGTCCACAACTCAAAGATTTTCAGTTTACTGTCATGGAAGAGTGAAGAAATGTAAACAAAAATATTCACATTTACGAAACTGGAATCAGAGAATTTTTACTTATAGTTGACAACTAATTGATTTATATTTGCAGCTCTAATGCACACACACATTGCGCTACCCCTCTGCTATATTGGTCTACTAAGGAAACTTTTGATCACTACAGTGCATTTTACACTTGAGAATAATTTGGACACTCAAATGAAATGGTGGGCCGAGACACAGTTGGCAATCATGAGAATAGGGATTCATTTATGAAACAACAATATTTTTTTGTGTCTTGGCATCATTGATATCAATACAATACATTACATTACACACATTACATTACATCACACACAAAAACACAAAATAAATACAGGTTTACCGGTGCAGCTGGGTATACCGCAGTGTTCCCAGCGGGTGTTGATGTCGGTGGTGTAACACCAGGGTCCCCCGCCGTCTCCATCAGGGTTTCTACAGAAGTTAGACTCCAGGTCCGCTAGAGGATTGGATTCTGGTGTGAAGCTGCAGCAGAAACATTGACATTTTTTTATGAAAAGATATAAAAGGATACGATGGGATATGTAAAGTAACATGAATATACTTGACTATATACTTGGGCCTGTGTGGGTATTTGGCACCCCAATTCTGACAATTCGTTCCTGTTTTTGTTTTGCTCTTTGTTCCTCTGTAATCTGATCCTACTCCATTTACACACTCCAGGAGGTAGACTAGACAAGACAAAAAAACAAAACAAAAACACCAAAGGACATTATAATCTCATAATATATCATATAATATCTCATATAATCTCATTTGTTTCTAGTGTACACATTTATCAGATGATTCTTGGAGTGAATCGATTATGTAATCCCACTAAAGTGATGTTTCATCCCCAAAATCGGAGTCACAGTAGTGTTCAACGTGAGTCACTTCTTCACTGTGTTTGCAGACACAGTCCAAACATCACCGATCACGCAACATAGGCTAAACATTAACCACAATGTAATAGAGGTTAATATAAAAGTCCTGTATTCAAAACCTTACTTAAGTAAAAGTATGTATCAGCAAAACGTATATAACGTAAGTATCAAAAATAAAAGTATTCACTGTGCAGTAAACTGTTCCCTGTCAGTGTTTTCCTGCTATATCTGGATTAATATTCCTGCTGCATTAACGTGTATGTTGCATTTCACTGCTGTAGATGTTTATGGTTATGCTCGTTTTAACTCCTTTATGTACTGTTGGGTAGTTTGATTTACAGCAATCCATCGTATTCTATAAGATTATCATTGCGTCGCTGTTGCTGTAGCTGTCGCTGAAAAACAGCCCTGTTTTCAGCTTTGTGACGATGCATTTTCCAGCTGATCCAAGAGGCTTTTTTAAGACTTCATTTAGCTAAAGAAGTAGGACGATTTTCTCAACAAATAAAGGAACACTTCAGTTTATCACAAACATTCAACATCAACACATCTGGAGTTGCATGGTTTTCACTGGACAGGAAGGAGATGAAAAAAGTAACTAAAGCTGTCAGACAATGGTAGTGGAGTAAAAAGTTAAATATTTCCCTCTGATCTGAAGTGGAGCAGAAGCAAAATGTTGCATAAAAGAAAAATACCTTAAGTAAAGTAAAAGCACCTTGAATTTGTACAGGACTTGAGTACATTTCACCACTGTGTGCACTCTTGTAAACCTTTCAGTGTAAAAATTCATAAGAGACAAAAAAAGGACACCATAGTACAATTTAAAAAAAAAAAATATATGACTGAAAAGACAAAAGGACTTGCCTTCTTTTTCATACAATGCTGTGCTGCTTCTGCGCAGGATATTCTCTGTTTTAGAGTTTGCTGCTGCTGTCCAACACTCTTGGTCCTTTTCATGGTATATGAAAGACCTGTGAAAACACAGCAGGTGTCAGGTTGGGATGCTGAGCCTTAAATGTAAAAGTTATAATGTTAGTATAAATGTAAAAGTTGTATTTTTAAAGTGTGAACTTACCTGCATGTGAAGGATGCTTCAGCATTACATTTGGTGGCACAGTCAGCCACAGTGTTTGCTGAGTACTGTCTTCTCCGCACTGAGAGGATCCATGCTCCTTCAGTTTTGGCGTATCCTTCCACCTCTGTACCACTCACTTAAATCAGATATACAGCCCATTAGTTATCATTAATATCAGCCGAGCTCAAATCTGGTTTCGGGTTTTATGTATGAGGTGAAACAGCAGTAGACGTTGCAAGTCATGATCTTTCATATTAAAGACTGATGTGTAAAATAAAGGATGAATTGTTAAAAAAGAAAATGTTCCTTTTGACTTTTCCCTTCAAATATTCCATAACTAAAGTGCAATAATACAGCAAAGTGTCAAGTATTTTCTCTATATATATATATATATATATATATATATATATATCATGTACACTTAAAAATGTAGAGAGCTTTTCCTGCCGGAATAGGCTTAATCAGCATACAAAACAGTACCAAAATGAAGTACTCATTATTCAGAAGGCCTAGAAACTCACACATATTATATCACTGGATTATAATTATTGATGCATTCATATGTTCATCACTTAAGTACATTACTTAAGTAAATGTACTTAGTTACATTCCACCACTGTCAGGCATTAAGTGGTCTCTGAGATGTAATATAAACAGTCAGATTTGACAAGAATCGGATAATATTTAAATTTGTGTCACTCCTTTAGATTATTTTCAACTTGTCCTCTGCTTTCCATCGTTTGAGGCTGCCTCTAAACTGTGTACACTAAGTGTGAACACATCAAAGTGAACAAAATCTGTCTGTTTACACATCCTGGCTTGATCGAATGATGCAAATAGTATTGAAGGAACATGTTTGATCAGCTTGGAGAGGGTTTATCCTGATGAGGTACTTGTGAAGTACTAATGAAGCAAAGCATTGTCCATCTTACTTTTTTAAAATATTTTATTTCATTAAATCATTGTAGAACCATTCATGATTATCATTCAAAGATATATCTTACCGGTGCAGACCAGGGCTCCCAAGAGGAAAGCTACTTTGTACAGGTCCATGGCGAGGCCGTTACCCTAGCAGCTCATAGTCGACAAAGTCACTGAGGTACCTCCTGGTATGTGGTTGGGCTCCTTTTAGTATTTTAGGAAGCTAAATGGGACTGCTGAATTATTAGTCAATCATTGGCCTGACAAGGATGGCAAAAGAGCCACAGGTCAAAAACATTGTATGGGAAATTTTGAAGCACTAAATGTTGCATCGCAATGTCACAGGGTTTCATCCTCTCAGTTAAATGTTATATATAGTTGTAAATACTGTTTATTTCTTACCTTGTTCTGGTTATGAAAATGCACCCACAGGGCTCTGGAGCTGATCTGTTGCTTTTCTGAAGCTGCAATACATTTAAGAGAGCCTGCTCATGAGCTTTGACCTCTTTTGATATCTTGTGTGCTTTTGTTTCTTATCAGCATGCCAATTCTTTCTCTTAATCACATCACTGGAATTTGGGTCCATCCTGAGAGCGCTTGTATGTCCTGTGTGGCGTTAAAACTTTCATTATAACATAAGTAATCGGTTGCATGTTCTTTAATGGTAATGTGTGTGTTAAAATATTATAATGTTATACAGACTTGATTCTCATTCTATTGGTAAATACTATGCACTCTAGATCAATATGTGTAGTTAATCTTCAGCTAAAAAGGGGACCAATGTCCTCAACTGCAAACATGTGGTTACAAAACAACATACTTTAGACAGTTCAGTGTTTAGTGCCAAGTAACTATTTTTCAACTCCGGCCGGCCATTTTGAGTTAAAATCTAAAAGTTATTGAGTTTTCTGTCTATATAAGCTCCTTAAGGAGGCGTTTCGATTGATGTGTCTGCATAATAAGTACTTTTTATTTTGGTACCTTAGTACTGGATTTTTGCTAATGATCGTTTATCTGCTTATTTATTTATTTTTAATTGCAAGACATTAACATGTAATGGAGTAGGTCTGCTTTTTGGTATTCCTCTTTCTACTCAAGAAAAGGAGCTGGATACTTTTTCCACCAGGAAAGATGATCAAACATGACCAAGAAATGTAATATATATGATATAAATTATAGGGTACAATCCTAAACTACTTAATTAAATTTTATTTTTTATTTTCCAATCCCAAGCTACTTAATTAAATTTTATTTTATGCTCCACATATCTGGAACAAACTCCCAGAGAACTGCAGGTTTGCCGCAACTCTCAGTTCTTTTAAATCAAGGCTGAAGACCTATCTTTTTGATGTTGCCTTTCTTTAAATAACTGTTGATTTCTTACACTGAAGTTGCATTGTTGACACTGTATGACAATCTATATAAGCATATAAAGAGAAATTCCTATTTTATCTGCTTTTATATATTTAACTGCTTTAATTGCTCTTCAATGTTTCATTTCTTATACTGTACTGTAACTTTTATTCTCGTATTTTATCTGTTTTAAATTTTTTAATCTGTTTTCATGTAAAGCACTTTGAATTGCCCTGTTGCTGAAATGTGCTATACAAATAAAGCTGCCTTGCCTTGCCTTAAATCAATCCTAAAAAAGTAAGTTTATAAAAAGTCTTCCAAAGAGAAAGTTGTCACTGGTATCACACCCATGTATGTTATGCTTCACATTTAGTGTACAGTTGTACAATCCAAATTAAATCGGCAACAACTACAGGTATCCCCCCTCCCCCCCCCTCTCTCTCTCTCTCTCTCTCTTTCTCTTTCTCTCTCTCTCTCTCTCTCTCTTTCTCTCTTATCATTCTCATTTTAAGCAGACTGTTTTTTCTCAGTTAGATAGCTGGTGGGTTGTTTTTGAGGTGATGGAGGCTTTACTTGTCCAGACTGGAAGGTGAAGAGGGTGGCTGCTTAGTCCTTAATGGTAAATTTGCAACAACAAAAAAACATTAGAAGGGCACTCGGACAGTGCAGACATGTTCTGTGATGTCTGTATCACCTGTCAGGCTGCAGGCCCCATGTTAGGCTTTTTCTTGCTTCAACAACTATAAAAAAAAAAAAACTACAGTGCTTGCATATGGGTTTCCTTAAATTCAATCTGAACAAATGACAACCCATATAATACCTCGTCATGGCCTGCAGAGGGTGCTGTTGATGACCGACCCCTCATTGTTACTGCATGTGAAAGGAAAGTGAGGACAAATGGATGAACGGGTGAAGTCGATTATGTAATGTCAAGGGAAGTATAATAGAGCTATTGATGATGATATTCACAATTACAATCAGCTGTCCAATGTTGGTTTATTATTTGTGCTCAATAGGCCACTGTACTGAATGACTATCGCACAGCATGATGACATCTGATGGGTCAGATGGTTCAAGGGACTCAGACGTACCTCTACAATTTTCAATGTTATTATTGTGAAAGAAAACCAACGTTTTATCCTCACATTTGTTCTGCCTTTGTCAACGTGCAGCTACTAAAATTCCATCTATTCAAAGTTCACACAAAAAGAAGAAGACAAAAAAAGTGTATGTATGATTTGTAGCTTGACATTGGCCTATTTTATTTAAACCAGGAGCAGGGACAGTACAGGGTGACAACACATCTCATACATTTGACTCTTTGCTTAGCTTAATTAGAACTATAAACAGGGGGAAAGGGGAAAAGTTAGGACAATTCCAAGGGCCCATGACTGAGAGGGCCCCCAAAAAATAGGTAAAAACTAATATAAAATTATCACCAAACCATCATCATTCAGTATATATATTTCAAATATAATAATAAAATGAATGCTCTCTTTGTTTTTACTTGGTTTTGACAGTAAAAGTTAAATATCCCCATTGACCAAAAAGTAAACATCCATATTGACCGACCACCCCCCTGTATCTGCATGAAATGGTTTGGTCCTGCCTTAGAGCACTCAGTGACGGTGTTTAGTTGAAGTCAGTAGATGCGCCAGAACTACAGTGACCACAATGTTGACAAGTAACGTTAAATCAAAATCTGGTTTTCAAAAAAGGAAAGAGAGAAAAGAGAGAGAGGAAAGACAAAGGAAAGGGTGTCAAACTGTAACCCAGTTTTTCACCAAGAAAGGTGGGTAGCCTATAGAGGGTTTTCACCAACGTCATGTTCTGGGCGGTAACCTGGATATGAGGCCATGTTGGAGGCACTCAGTGTAAACAACTGAATGGAGTAATGGAGTATTGTGCACTTTGTATGCTTTAATACTTTATATCTAAACAACAGAAAAGCTCATCAAAACGCGTCCAAGATGCAAAGGCATATAGGGAAGGACTTTGACCACAAAAAAGGCGCGATATTTTGAGAAATTACAGTTTACTGGCGGTGCAGATCCCTACAAGTTGGCTCCCTCTTCTTGGACCCATGGCGGCCGGTGATTCTTCCTTCAGTTGCATATACCGATATAGTCAACTACCTGGTTTTCTCGCCGAGCCCGTACACAGCGGAAGACCTTAAATCCTACAAAAGTTTGGAGGTTTATAACCAGATGGTGTGTGATGGGTGAGGGAGACGCAGCACCAAGTCATTAACGACCAATGTGGTGTGAAACCAAAGTAAGTAATGCAATAACGTCTTTAATCAACCTAACCTTAACTGTATGATATCATTGCGATACTCAAGGTGTAGCCAAGTGACTCTCAATAGTTTTTTTTTTCATTTCAAAGACCGAACAAGACAGATTTTTCCCTCGTAGATCCTGGTTGATCTTTGCCAACCACAAGCGCCTCCTTTCCTCTGATAACTTCTGGCATTCCTCTCCCTGGTTTTTAATAACTTTTGGAAGTCGATATTATTCCAAATGTTTTTCTCGGTCTGACCTATTGGTACAACCTAAAACACGGCAATAATTAACCATTTTCCTTGACGCCGTTCAGGATCTACTTAAGTGCCTGTGCTTTGTTTTGATGCGGAGTACCTCCAACATGGCGACTTCGGGTCTGATGACGCGTCTGATGACGCGTCGTGAAAACCCTCTATAGTCTGTGAGTGGTATTAACCTGTTGGCTTAATGTCCATAGTGAAATAAGCTAGCTAGCTACAGACTAGTGTTAGCCTACATGTAATCACCATTTAATCAGTGCAGGGAAACGTTTAGCAAGATATTCATATTAAATCATTGTCCCTGCCCCTTTTAGCAGACTTAACAACAGATGAGTCAGCAGCAGCCCAGTCTCCCCCTAACTGTGCCCCTCCCTGTCCCAGTGAAGAAGGTGAGCAACATTGTGTTCAATGACATGCCAGTTAGCATCATTGCAGGGAGTCTGTGGGGATTTCTCTGTCTCTCTTGCTCTTTTTACCATTACAAAAAAGAAAATGAAATATTTATTAATGACAGAAATTCAAACACATTAATAACAATTATTTTCTCACATAATGATCATTATGAAATAAAATAAAAAAACCAACAACCTACTGTCTGTATTGGATGCTGGACAGTTGGAAACAGTGAATAGCTTACCTGAGCCTGCATGTAAGATACAGACAATATTAACTGTATTGAACTACAAGAAGCAAGACAGTTGCAGGCCTTTAATTAGAGTTATGTAAAGCTTTTGATGGGACAGTTAGGTCCTAGAGATGTGGTGACAACAGCTGCGCAGAGGGGGCCCAATTTGATTTTTTTGTCATGGGGCCCAAATTTCCTGGCGGCGCTCCTGACTATAAACTATAGTTTTTATGTTTAAAGTACATTTTACCTCAAAACCAAGGTCAAAGGAGACCAAACCAGGGATTATTTAATGTGAATACATTTTTGGCATACTGTATGGTTGGCAGTGAGAGACATAGTCAAGGTAATGTTACAAAATGATTGTATGTAGGTCTACAGTATTTGTGTGCAAATTCACTTAGCTTGAATCTGTGGCCCTACTTTGTTCGAAATTGTTCTGCGAATATAGATTTAGTTCAAAAGGGTCTTTAAACTCTTGGACAATTTTACTGAATGCAAACTCCTTTCAACATACTTTAAATGGACTCTTCAGTAACATCTTAAAGTAATAATTCCATTCCCTTGTCCTTTTTCTAAACAAAAGCAGAGGGGATGTTCTGAGAAACATTCTGTGATTTTCAGCTTTAATAACACATCTAATTGTTTCTGTGAGAGACTCTGTGTATTGACTTTGTTCTATGTTCCTGCAAGTTGAAGGTCAGTCTGCTCAATAAAGTGGGACCACAACAATACTTCACACAGGAGATGGTAAGCAAGAGGTGTTCCGCCATGGCGTGTCCAAGGTTCGCTGCTCAATCAATATCCCACTGTCAGACTGCAATTCACAGATGTTCCTCTCTCCTTAAGAAGAAAAGAATGGCTGCTTTCTGCAGCTGCATCACTCACAATTCCATGGCCTTTTTCTTTGTGCAATCATTTTTTCTTAATTCATGTACATAGTATACAGCTGGATGTTTTGAACTGTCTTTTGTATTTCTCATCTTTTTTTTTTTTTTTAAACTCTTTGAACCTTTATAATTTGTTAATTATGCTGCCATTTTAGCCAGAATTCCCTTGAAAAACACATTTCGATTTCCGGAAAGGTCAAACAAAAACTCAACATCCACTCAATGTATTATTAGTTGTAGTTATACAGACTGCAGATTGACAAGATAAACTGGTGACCACTTATAAATATTGTACTCTACTAAGTTTTATTCATCAGAGGATTAAAGAATATCTTTTAAGCGCTAGCTCTTTTTTCCCCTCTTCTGTGCTGCTCATTGGCAGAGATGGAAAAGAAGAAGTAAAAAAATCTGTCAATAAATCAATCAAAGCGATTTATGTTGGAAAAACAATGCAGAAAACAAGTAAATAATAGCTGTTAAAAGCTAAAGAAGCCAGAGCAGAATGAAACCTTTGAATTTAGAATGAAGTGGATCAATAACAGAAAAAAAAAAGTTAAAACCAAGGCCACAATTGTCCTTTGAAATCACAATAATTCTTAGCTGCAATTGAAATAAAAATTTGAAAACTGTCAGATCTCAAGACAACTCTCTGTCTCTACAGTACAGCAACTAACATTTTTTTAAGAGAACTCAAGTTTAATATATAGCTCCATAGTGCACAGTATGTTTAAAGACAATGTCACAATGCACATACACGCATGTAACACAAATCATACAAACATACACTATTGCAGCAAGTCAAGTGCAGACGGTAGCTGGAGACGCTGTCGAGCAATAGTTCTCAACAGGGGCGTAGCATAAAATTTTGGGCCCTGTAGAAAGACATTCTCTATGGGCCCCTCCCCACATCCACAGCTATTCATCCTAGCATCTTTTTAGGCCCTCCTCAAATGAGTGTCCTGGGTACTCAGTCCCCTTTCCCCCTCAAGTCCAACACCCCTTGTTCTCAACAGCAAGCAACTGTAACAAAGATATAAAAATAAAAAAATGTAGGCCCCAAGAAAGAAGTTTTAGAGACAAGAATTTTATTTGAGTTTTGCTCCTATTTTAAATAAAATGTCACTTGTTTTATTACTCAATGTATCTGACATTTTGTTTGTTTTTCTGGGACAAGCCACAAGAAAAAGAACATCAAAATCAACAAATGTGAGTACCTGAGTGTTAGAACTTTACAGTGTCCTGTATAGTGACTCATTTTAGAAAAAGAAGACATGACATACACTTGTGCATAAACATGCTTAAATTCACGTGTTAAGTGTGAGACAGAAGTTCTTTAAAATAATAAAATACAATAGTTTCAAATAATAAAACCAGGTATAATCAAACCAGATAATAAATATCTCCTAATCGACGGCTCGATCAAATCAACTTGAATATCTTAGTCGTGAATATCATATTGACAGATGGACGCAGAATGATGGTACATTAGAGCCGACTATGGTAAATTGTGCAACACGTTTTTTAAAACATTGTTCCTTAAATTGAATGCATTTCTCCTTTGATTTAAAGCATTGCTTAAATGACTTGCCCTTGACTGGACCATTGTACAGCACTGTGGTTTTGAAGGATGTGTGATTAAACACATACCTCTAAAACTACACACAGTACAGGTATTTTATCCTCTGTGTACACATGGATTTTTACAACTGTTGCACAAGGATGTGAAAAATAGAGTGAAACTGTGCTTTCAACCCTTCACATCCCACAACTGGTTCTCGTCTTCATTGCTTTGTCTGCTGGATAAAACAGTGACATGATTAATTGAAAATGCTAAGCAGGTTAGCATCGTTGTGTCAAACCCACTCTTGTTATTAAGAGAGCCACCCCTTAATTTTCTTGACTGGGAAGGAAAATATTTTCACTTTGGGCGAGTGCTTTTTGTTCACCTTCATCCGTGTTTTGGACTTCATGTCAGAGAAATAAGAGACAGAATTACATTTAAAAGGGAGCAGATCAGTTTAAAATAAGGTTTTAGGTGAGGCAAGTTTATTTTAATACCACCTTTCAACAGTGCTTTACATAAGACAGAAATACATTGAGAAAAGATATAAAAGAAACAGAAGTAATATTAAAAGACGTAAAAAAAGAAAAAGAAGTTAAAATAGAATAAGACAAATCAAACAGTTGAATCCAAATTTCAGTGCAGCTACAGTTGGTGCAACATTATAAAATGCAGTGGCAAACACACATGTTAAGCTCTCAGAAGCTAAAACAGATAATTTATTTCAAGTTTTCTAGGGTTTCTACGTTTTTTCCAGATATGTGCTGTATAAAAACTGAATTCTGCATTTCCATGTTTAGTTTTGACTCTGGGGACAGTAGGCAGATCTGAACCAGGGCTGCAGTCAAATAGTCTTAGAGTGAAATAACCTGGAAGTGTCTAAGTAGCAACCATAATAACAACTGGTCAAGTTCCCTAAATGTTAAGGAAAGGTGCCTCAATGCTTCCTTTCTTGTCTCCTTTAGCAAAGGTTACACTAGACTGTCCTTTAACAAAGGAAAGGAGATAATCCCGTACACAAAGACAAGTTTTTAGGAAACTATTTGACCGCAGACCTGGTCATCAGAGCGTTCTGGACTGTTCATAACGGAGAAACAGATCAGAAATGTAAAAAAGTGCTTCATAAACCAACAGTAGTATTTTTAAAATCAATTCTCTGACACAGGAAGCCAGTGCAAATATTTAAGAACTGGAATGATATGCTCCACTCTGCTGGTCTTAGTGAGGACTACAACAGCACTGCTATGAATAAGATGCAGCTGTTGTGTGCATAATCATGGTAAGAAATGTTGTTGTTTCCCATAATCTGCGTTAGTAGGACGTGGGATCATGTACTGTAGATGGTAAACAGAAGAGGCCCAAGGATGGAGCTTTGGGGAACTCCACTTCATTTTCGTATGTTCATGCAGCACAGAGATGTAAGAATACCAAGACTGAAACATGTCCAATGTCTGTGTTGTTGCTTATCTTCTGTTGTTTCAGGAAGAACACAATACATCTCCCTATAGACAAGCACATAGATGGTGCTGAACAAATATGCACACATGCACACACAGAGTCCAGTGTACAGAGTCCAGCTGTCTCTGTCCCTGTCATTACTGTAAGAGAATACCCCCAGCCAGCGCTCTAACCCACTCCATCAATCTCTCTCTGTTTGACAGAAACTATGCCCACCTGTTCTCCCACAGTCCACACGCAGAGACTCAGAGGCTAAAGCTCAACGCACTACTTCTGGCTTCAGGTTTGGGTTGATGAAGACAGAATGTGGTCAGTGTACTGTGTTTACCTACATGGCAAATAACTGTCAAAATGTCTTTAGTGATTAAAACATTGACTGCAGGGTTTAAAGTCTTTCTTAACTGATTTAAGATGCTGTGTTTGTCTGTACTGTTGACCAGTGTTTCTCAAATACGCATACCCCCAGGGGTACTTTGGAGTACTGCAGGGGGTACATGAGGTTTAAAAAAAAATGTTAATTTAAAAAACATCAGCATTATTCCTAAAACAATTATACTAAAATAATGAATGAATGTAGTTTTTTTAACATTTTAAATGTTGCATGTAAGTGTTTTTCAGTTACAAGGTTAGTAAATCAGACACTGATAATGTAGCGCTGTATTGTACCTCTTTTTTTGGCTTCTTTTTCTTTTATGGGGGTACTTGGCTGAAGAAATCTTTCAAAGGGGGTACATTATTAAAAAAATTTGAGTAGATTGTACCTAAATAGAGCACTACTTTACATGTTTTTTTTTCCAGTTGGGAGGACTTTATATTACTTCTTACTACTCCTTCACTACATTTCTGGAGGACAATATAGTACCTTTACTACTCTACATCTGACAGCTGTAGGTACTAGTTAGATTTTTAGAAAGATTATAATTAAGATAAACAATACTTTAAATTTAGAATGTGATTAAGATAGTTGTTGACGGTTGAGGTAGAAATCTTTCTTCTCCAAATATCAACTTTTCAGTGGCTCTCAAAAAACTCTTGTTTGAGCTTGGTGATAGGCTACAATTAATTGTAGACATGTCTTAGAAACTCTTAATGAGCATGTAATAAAAATGCACCACTAAAGACCAAAAAGCATCTATATGTGCAGCGATTTTTTCTCGTTTTAGCTTCTTGTGCCTGAGAAGCACTGCATGAACCTCCAGTCTGGCTGATGCGATAAAACCCAGACTAGTGCACCTTAAACATGTAGCATTTCCACAGCTTTAATTTCTTTAAAGATTAGGTTTTTTAATTCTTAACTCAAACATTCCTCGCAGATTGTGGGATTTGCAGGATTTCAACCGACGATCCTCTGATCTCTAACCTTTAGGCTAATGCTGCCCCCCCCCGTCCAAGTTAAAAATGCTTCAGACAAAAGAGAGATCAAATCCTTTTAAACTCTTTATTTTACTGAACGTTTTTTCCTTTTCTTCTTCTTGTGGCCAAAGATCACCTGTCCAACCAGATTTGCCTGTCTTCACACCTCGCCAATCACTCTTCATCCCCCTTTTCCCCCTCTCCTTCCTCTTTCTACCTGTTTGGTCCTTAGCTCCACCAAGAAAACACACACACACACACACACACACACACACACACACACACACACACACACACACACACACACACCCTGAGGCCCCATGGTGGTGCTTGCTAATGCTTGTGGGACTCAGGCAGGAAATGGTGTGGTGTTGGTGGGGGAGGAGAGTTATGGAGGAAGGGGGTTCAAGATGGGTCTCCTCTCAGGTTACCTGTCCAGGTAAGTCTGTGTTTGTTTAGTGTTACCTCCCAGTAGTCCGGAGGTCCAAGCTGAGACATCGAGAGCTCTCTGTTCAAGTGTGTGCGGGATTTTATTGTGTGAGGCACTGTTGACGTTTGAAAGAGGTGATACTTAATCCGACTATTGTGGGACACCCTGTACATCCTCTCTCTCTAGCTCTCTCTCTCTCCCCCTCTCTCTCTCTCTCTCTCTCTCTCACTCACTCACTCACTCACTCACTCACTCACTCACTCACACACACACACACACACACTTGCACACAGCAGCAGCAGCAGTGTGCCTTGTAGCTGTTATATACCTTCAGCTCAGAAAATAACCTGGCAGTCAGGCGGCACAGCAGACAGGACGTCTCTCTTCGTAAAAATAAAATTATAGCAATTGATGGGATTCATCTATCGTCCCAGATAAGACTTGTCAATGTAATGTTGGCCGAGGTTCAGGCGCAGCAGAGGCCGAGCTTTCACTGCCTCTGAGAAACATACAGACAGCTGTGCTCGGAGATGACTGGCTGGATGCGTTTCTGTGGAGATGAAATTGAAAAGACTTGGGAGAAAAAAACTTTCAGTCTCTTTGGCTACTGTCGAACATTCAGCAAAGAACGTCTTTATATTTGCTCTTTTTAGCATTTATTGTGTTAGATTGATCTTAGGTTGCACCCAAAATGAGCGTTATGTTTTAATAAACAGAATAACATGAAGGTTAGCGATAGACACTATGAATGACAAGACTCAAAAATAAAGTACCATCTACAAAACAGTCTTCACAAAAAAATAATCTAACAAACATTAAAAAACCCAGTAATGGCGTCACAGTACGGGGCACATTGCTTGATTGACTTGTGTTAAAGGATCATACCATTGGTTTTACATGTTTAAGCTAAATTACTACTATTTGCTTAAATTAAATTGTTTTTTTTTAATCTGTTTTAACCATAGACTGTTTAAAACAAGTGGACTTAGCTACCGTGACGTCACCCATTCGTTTGTGGTATACCGGTTTGAAGTCTTGAGTTTGGCATTTTGGCTGTCGCCATCTTGTTTTTTTGGAGCCAGAAGTGACCATATTTGGTCGACGAGAGGATGGAGTTGGGGAGGAGCGAGGGGTGGATCTGATGGAGAAGAACCCAAGGACACCGCTGTGGTAGCGACTAGTGCATCACAAGGTAACCATGCCCTAAAGCATCCCCTTTTTGTCTATTTTGCTTTAAAGGCCTATCTCCTAAGGACCATATTTCCTAAATGAACAGTATGCTGTATTGAAGAAGACTTGAAACTAGACAAATTAGGGTAACTTTTGTATCTAGATCTCAGAGAACCCACGACAGGTTCGTAATAGTCCACAAGGACTGTAACAGTTTCCACTTCTCCTCCAGTTGAAATCGATGGAAATCAAGCATGTGGGAGGTAAACACACCTCAATAAAAGTCAGTCAGTGTGTGTTCAGCACTAGGATTTGTTTTACCCCACAGCTGACAGTTCTGGCAGTGAGAGCCTGGATAACAAGAATCACAGCTGTGTTTCCACTTTGACTCCGGCTGCTCCACTTAAACGGCGAACACATTCATTTGATTGTGGGCTTCATGACAAACATAACAGCCATTTAAAATGAATTTTTAATGCAGCACATCACTGTGTTTGTTGATGCAAGGTGTTCGTTTTGTCATCTGACATCCTGAGACTGAAAAAGACAAACTGAATGTCACTGACATTTGGTTAGTTTTTCTCCATAATGGCATTCCAACATGCACACAATCAAAACATATGAATGCTGGTGTTGGACTCATATATTTGATGTTTGAAGGCTGATATCGTTTGGCTTGAAGCTGCTGATGAATGAAATTTTGCAACTTTTAGAGGAGTGTTTTCCACAGAATTTTTCTCTGACTTAATTTGATTTGAATATAGTGCAGGCATACTGTACACCATAGCTGCTACTGGGGATTATGCACATAGTGTGTGAGAATACAGTGAAGGATGTATTTAATAATGATTAGCTGCTCTGTGTGAGTTGGAAGACCAGTAGTCTTTTTTAACATAAGATGAATCTGTGTGTGTTTATTCAGAATACTTTTTTTGTTGTCTAAAGCCAATAAAATGAACCAGTCACTAAAAAGACTTATATGCAATGATAATCCTCTTGCCATGTGACACTGTCACACTTTAGCTAGTCTCGCTTTGCCAGACCATCCACACGCTGCGGAGCGGAGGAGGGTCTGGCTAGTCCTCACAGCATTCCGGGATGGGAGAAAAACGTGCTCTGGTTTATTGGCATTTCTTTAAACCAATCACAATCGTCATGGGCGGTGCTAAGGTCCACATGGAGCCGCAGTAAAATAGATGTGCAAGAGAAAGCTGTCTGGATTTACCCTGCAGAGATCTGAGGAGCAGTTAACCATAGTCCTCAGAAATCCACCGGAGTTTAGAATGCCAACAAAAAAGAAAGCGGAAGGAAATGGAAATCGGTGAAAATACATGCATCCAGCGGAATTTCCTGTGGCACCAGAGCAATCCCAGAAGTGGAACGTCAATGATATAGACTACACTTTAGCTAATTAGGAATTAGCTAAAAAAGTCTATCCATCCACCCCAAACCTTTCCTACTTTCTGCAGCATTATGCAGCAGCATACAATGTCACTGCTGTGGCACTTCATTTTAAACAATAATGTTTAAAGCTGTTTGAACTAACTATCAGTGCTGCCGTTAGTCGTATGACCACAAGACCTTTTGGAAAAGTTAACCATGTGTCATTGTAATGGTTTGAACGTTATTTGTTTCCTAGTAACTGATCGCATCCCACAAGTGGCTGCACAGCAAGAAAAATGAGCCTGATCTCACAGAAATACATGACAACAACCTCTTTACGTGGTTAACCGTAACCCTAACGATAACCATTGCCTAAGGCATTAGTGCCTTCCAGGCAGCACTGCCTGGAAGGAGACGTTGGGGGCTTAAAACACCAATAAATGTAAGGAAGATGGGGTGGATGGATGGGTCAAATAAACACTGCTGTTCATGTCCCGTATGAAACCAAAAGTCAATTATTATTATTTGAACCCAAACCATGATCTTTTCCTAAACCTAACCAAGGAGTTGTTACCTAAATCTAAATTGTATGTCTGGTGTTGGAACATAATTTTAACACATTACATGCCACCACCACGTAATGTGGTGTTCAGAGGTAATGGTCATTTCAGGTATTTCTGTGTGATCAGGTTGGGAAAAATGCTGATATTCGGATCACTCATTCATGTCTTATGCAACCTTGCAAATTCCAAAAGGTCCTTAAAGCAGCTGTAATTGCTATTTCTTTATAATAACAATGACAATGTGAAAGAGAATTATAACCTGAATCTGCTCCCCTCAGCTTTACAGAGCCTTACAATGAGTTTCAGCTCATTGTTTAGCTGTCTGGTTCACAACTTTACTGTTTTGGTTCACGGTTTTCGGCTGCAGCAAGCTGCTGTTTTCAGTAAGAAAAAAAGCTCAAAAACAACACTGTACACTACCTGTTCAGCAGCAAATGGACTTAAATTTACAGTTGGCCAGAAACCACCTCTAAATGAATGATAATGTTGCTCCGTAACTGCTTGAAGTGTAAATAAGAAGCTGCTTGTGAACAAGTTCACCATATCAACTTAAAAGGCGATGAATGTGTCAATGTTGTGTTCACAACTTGTTTGGGCTGTCCCCAAGTGGCCAAAAAAAATTCTGAGATCTGTGGCTAACTTGGCTAAACGCTATTACTTATTGACTGACTGATTGATTCAGCTAACTCGCAACTTAGTTAGTTAGAAACATAGTTTAAGTTTTACAGTTGTGCTTGTCAAAGGTTTAATGGCGTGATTTTTTTTGTTCTCAGCTTCTCTTTCATTGTGTCATTCTCTCTTTCTCCCTCTTTTCACGACTTGTTTGCAACAAGATATCCATCATTCTTTCCCTCTGTCCCTTGTGTCTTTCTTTATGCCACAAGAACTGTAGCAAAAAAACAAGGTAGAAATGTGGGGAATGTAGCAGAACAGAGCAGGAGGATTCACTCTGCATTGTTAAAGGGCTGTTCCGCTCCATCTCTCCTGTAAACATTCGTCAAGGGAGGAGAAACCCGATAGCTTCACTTAGCTCTGATCTGCTCTAACGACAAAGATCATAGACTGAAGGATGGAGGGATGGAGGGCAAGTGGGATAGAGGTACAGGGTTAGACTGAAAAGTAGAAGTGGATGCTTTTCTTTAGCCTTGAAATATGTATTTCATGTTGTCAAAAATGAATGTCAGGCACACAGCAGACGTCACATCAAGTAGACAACATCAACTTTAAGTGCTCTGGAAGCAATCATTCTACTGTACTTACACAAACACCCATATTTTTTTAAAGCAGCCATATTATGCTCATTTTCAGGTTCATAATTGTATTTTAAGGTTATACCAGAATAGGTTTACATGGTTTAATTTTCAAAAAACACCATATTTTTGTTGTACTGCACCGCTCTCTCTCACTGCTGCTGCTCCTCTTTTCACCTGGTCTCTGTTTTAGCTACAGAGTGAGACCTCTTTTCTTCTTCTTCTTCTGTACTATCTTTGATTGCACTTGCACATGTGCAGTAGCTCAGATGTAGATCATGTCAGCTAGCTAGCTCCATAGACAGTAAAAGAAAGGCTGTTTCTACAACTTTGGTCAGTTACAAGGCAGGATTAGCTGGGAGACTTCTAAATGAGGGCGCACATGTAAGTAGTTCTTTTGTAGATTATGGTGAACTTGTGTGTATTGTAGCAGTGCTTTGCTATTGCACGATAAAATGTTAACGAGGTAGCATGCTAGCGTTAGCATGCTAGCGTTAGCACTAATGCTACGAGCTAATGGTTGCGGTTAGCCTGCTCGTTTCGGCTTGTGACGTCACAAGCCGTTCCGATTTTGAACAGCTCACCCAGAGACTGAAGGCAGGACACATTCAGAAACCGTATCTCACTCAAAACAGCATGGATGGATTTTTTTCAAAGTTTGTATGTGTGTGGAAGCACCAGAGACACAAAATAACACCCCAAATCCCAGAAAAAGTGATTTTTTCATAATATGGGCACTTTAAACGTTTCAAACTTTTGTCCTTAATTATCTTGAATAAAACAGATATTGGTAGAGAAAGAAAGTGGAGTGGATGTAAGCCCAAAATATTCTATTAACATCACAGCTTTTTAGTGAGATAAATAAATGACTTTCATTAAATCCTTTAAAACACTTGTTTAATGTATTTCTATGACACACATTGACACTTGAAATATTGCTTTAAAGTATTTAGACGTAATGATTATGTCTGATTAAGTTAGTTGTTTTTCCCTCTACCATTAAGTACTTGGATTCTTGAAATATTTAATATCAGGCAGTGATGATCAGTGACTTTTACAAGAATGTTGTGATAAAATGTTGTAATTTGATTTTTTTTTTTTGGTATCCACTTTCTCTCCGTCTGAGGTCCTCTGAAGTAACCGCTGAACAAGCCTGAACTTGTCAAATCGATTCACTGATTTTAGGGCGAGAAGGAGAGTTGTTGCTGAAAACAGCTGCCTGCTGCTGCTGGAAACATGGTTCAAGAGAGTGACTAGACCGATTCATAAAGTCAATGTGGCATAAAACCCAAACAGTCAGCTGAAAGAAGCTTAAAAAGTAAGAGCTCTTTGTTTTTCTTGTCACTACAAGTGACCCCTTTCATGATGCATGTCATTTTATTGATCTTTAATATAAAGATATTGATTCATGCATCTTTAAAATCCCAGAATTCCAACTAATATAATGTAGATTAAGTCAGGCATCATGTTAATTTGCATAATTCCTATAAATGTTTTCTAGGTGTGAGAACTGATGTTGCTCAAAAGCCCTGATACCTCAGCTTGTTAAAGCAGGTCAGACGTCGTGCGGTTTAAGATTGTAACCCTGAATTGGTCACCCCAGATTCATTTTAGAATCTGGCTAACCGATCTGTCTCTCGGACAAAAATTAGGTTCACTGTCTTGCAGTCTGCGCAGTGCCATGGGCCGATTACCCACATGTCTTCTGTCAAACCTGTAAGCTTATATCCTTTTATACATCACCTTAGTCAACACGTTCTCACTCCCATCGCGCCAAAAAGCAATGCTTGGTCAGGTGCCTTTGGCGTTTGTTATTGACGTAAAAAGTCTCCTTTAGCGTCATATTTAGACGCACTTGGTCAGGACTCTCTTCGTCACTTTTTGACGCTCTGGGTCAGGACTCTTGGCGTCACTTTTTGACCCTCTCAGGACTCTAGCTAGCCCTTGGCGTCACATTTAGATGCGTTGGTAGGGACTATTGGCGTCACTTTTTGACGCTCTGGGTCGGGACGTACGTTTAACCGACATGCAGCATGAGAACGGGACATTTAGGTTTAGGAAAATATTCTGGTTGGGGTTACAAAATGTACGTCTCAGTCACACATGGGACAAGAACGGGTGAGCCACTTACCAAGCGTCAGTATTTTACGAGTTGGGAGTGAGAACGGGTTGCCTTAGTGCATTTTGTACAGCACTTTGGTCAGCTTAAACTGTGTTTAAATGTGCTCTAGAAACAGACTTTACTTACTTACTTACTTACTTATCATTACTGGAGTAGTATTTTACATGTTGTGGCTAAAACTGTAGTCTTGACTGAAATTCAGACTGCTGTATATATATATATATATATATAAAATATCACTGATACATAGACGTATCTTTTGCCATGTAAAGTCTATGGGAAAGCGCAGAATTGTGAAGATGGTCACTCTAGAGTAACATCAGAGTCGCATGAATTCCGATCTGACTGTCCAGACTATATGTGTTAATCTAACTTATTCTTACATACAGGAATTACATTTCTGCTTAGAGTAACTATTTTAGGCAAATCTCTAGTAGTTTGTGGCCAAATGATAATGGATGAAAACACAATTTTGCACATTGAAGTCGCATTGCTTTACTTAGTGATACAAACTTATCCAGTGTAAATGTTTGTATCCATGATCCTAGGCAGTTGGTGAAATTACTAACAAAAGCAGTTTTTAATTCTTTACTAGCTTTTGCCTTTTTTGATCTTTCATTCTATGCAGAATGTCTCCACATGTATTTTGTTTAATATCATAATATTTTTAAAATCCCCTTTTCATTCTTCAGTCTTAGGATACCTGTAAAAAATATTTCATCAGTAATAATTCATACGTTTAACGTAGGCATCAATGCCATGAACAAATCACTAGAGCTGAGGGGTGCATTCCAATAATGTCATGTGCTGTTACTTGACAAGTCAGCAGTCCTTCATTTGTATTGATAGGGAACGCAAAACAAGGAGGAAAACTAATTATGAGGCTTTATGTAGGCGATAACATGCATGCCTTAACCAGATTCTGCAGGTTGGCTCCAGACATCTTTATCATTATGTACTTTATTTGTGTTTCTTTTTCTGTAACATTGCTTTTTATTAATATATTTCAAATGTGTACTGGGTTTTTGCTTTACAGATGATGAACAGAAAAAAGGAGGAACAAGAGGAATTGGTATGTATTCCTTTATTCCTTTTTCTGATGGTGAGGATGATGATGAGTCACAAGTTACCGTAAAATGAAGAAAAACGAAGGCAGGACGAGTCATAAATATTTTCACCACTTCTAAGCAGAAGGTAGAAGATACCATTATCTCAGAGCCTGACCGGGCAAGTCCCCTTTTCTATGACTGCATAATTTTTCAAAAGTGAAGGTGTCTGTACTTTAAAGGGGAACTATGCAGTTTTTTTTAGCTTAATTTACCTTAACTGAACAGCTTCGGAGTCATTGGAATGGTTATATGACTTTTTTTTCGAGTTGAATGGTGGTCGTCTCGCTTCCCCCTAGCACCTGTGAGCGGAAAAACCACCCTTGCAACTTTCGGCTGCCGAGCCGCCGACCTCAGAATCAGGAAGTATCGCGTGATATCAGGTCTCGCGATGTAACGATTGCTTCACGGCACTGCACACATTTGCCCATTCAGGAACCAGCTAACAAGGTAGCGATGGGGTTTTTCACACTATCGTCATGGCTGAGCTGGCATAAAAGAAGCAGAAAGCTAGGAAAGCATTGTCGGAGGAACAGAGGAAGAGGAAACGGCAGACTGACTGAGCGAGTTTTTACACAGTGTTGCCAAATATCTATTCCGAAGCTGTAGGGGGAGCTCTATAGAGAAACCTGCGAGCAAAAAGCGAGAAAACAGCGAAGAAATGGCCCAAACTGCATAGCGCCCCTTTAAATAAATAATACATTTTGTAATTTATGTTTCAGGTATGGGTCCACAATTTCTCAGACAAAATAACAATAATAAATAATAAATAACAATAGCACGCCTTGGAGTTCAATTGAAAACCATCTGTGTCGCGACAGCTGGGACACTCCATCACTCCGCACAGAGCTCCTTTTATGCTAACTTGCTTAACTATGCCTCAAGGCACTTGAAGCAGAACATGTACTTTGCAGTCGCCTTTGGAAAGATCTCAAGACTCAAGTCTACAATTCCATCATATCTCAAAAAAGGAAACCATTGTACTACAGCAGCTGGTTAAATATTGATGTTATGAAAACTGTTTAAGGAAGTCCTTGATCCAGCTCTTAGCAGTAATAATGACCAAAATCTCTGTTCAGCTGCCAGTGAACTCTGTTAACCTGAGTCATTTTCATGTGTTAGTTTTTGTTGTAACAGCAGCTGGATCTCCATCATTTGGACTGTTGAAAGCTGGCAGTACACTCAACAAAATCATTCGATTAGATTGTACAGGTGTAACTTATAAATTGGCCACCGAGTGTATTTCTTATTAGAATGGCAGCTGCATCAACATTGCATTATGATGTCCTAAACTCAGTTCTTAGTAGTAAACAGTGACAGAAATCCAGTACTTTTTTTACTTTCCAATCAACTCAAATTGCTTGATTAATTAGCTTAATAGCTTTTATTTTTTGCATGTTTGCTCTTAAATGCTGTATGGCTCAGATTCTATTCTATTTTTCAATATGTAAATATACAGTATAAATGTTAAGCTTACTGAACTTGCCAAACAATGTATTTAATCTTAATGGTATTAGGTGTTAAAGTGACATGTGAAAGATTGAAAAAAACATTTTTTTAATGTAGTAGATCAAAAATATAACATATTCTAAATGTGTGAAACTGAGTGTTATGTAGCTTTACTGACATTCTACCATTCTAGCCACCGTTGGCACGCGGTAGCTCAACCAATGGCAAACTAGCAATAAGTGTGCAAGAGAGTCCTTTAGAAATGTTCCAATCCGCATGCCAAATTGCCTCTTTAACAGTTATTTACGGTAGTTTGATTGACTTTTTCCCCATCTGCATTCCGCAAAGACCCGCCCTACTCTGCCTCTGATTGGCTAGTACTCATTGCCTTCTACACAGACTGTGGTGTGAAGGAAAAAAACAACACTACGGGCCTGGTAGATGATGGCAGGCTTAAAGTGCCCATATTATGAAAAAAATCACTTTTTCTGGGATGGTTATGGTTATGTTGTGTCTCTGGTGCTTCCACACACATACAAACTTTGAAAAAAATCCATCCATGCTGTTTAGAGTGAGATACGGTTCCTGAATGTGTCCTGCCTTCAGTCTCTGGGTGAGCTGTTCAAAATCGGCGCGGCTTGTGACGTCACAAGCCGAAACGAGCAGGCTAACCGCAACCATTAGCTCGTAGCGTTAGCGTTAGCATGCTAACGTTAATGCTAACGCTAGCATGCTAACGCTAGCATGCTACCTCGTTCTCAATAGCAAAGCACTGCTACAACACACACAAGTTCACCATAATCTACAAAAGAACTACTTACATGTGCGCCCTCATTTAGAAGTCTCCCAGCTAATCCTGCCTTGTAACTGACCGAAGTTGTAGAAACAGCCTCTTTTACTGTCTATGGAGCTAGCTAGCTGACATGATCTACATCTGAGCTACTGCGCATGTGCAAGTGCAATCAAAGATAGTACAGAAGAAGAAGAAGAAAAGACGTCTCACTCTGTAGCTAAAACAGAGATCAGGTGAAAAGAGGATCTGCAGCAGTGAGAGAGAGCGGTGCAGTACAACAAAAATATGGTGTTTTTTGAAAATTAAACCATGTAAACCTATTCTGGTACAACCTTAAAATACAATATGAACCTGAAAATGAGCATAATATGGCTGCTTTAATGATGATATGGCCCACTGATTAACAATAACATTTTAAAATGGCACTTCATATTCAAAAGGTTGCTGACCCCTGATCTACAGTATATCTATAAGTGATAATAGTTTCTTCATAGAACAATGTATAAAGTCCATTTGATCAATTCAGGTTTTAACAGATTGAAATTTGAATCCTATAAAATGCAAATAATATCACACAAATGTGCTTACAACTATTTCACTAGCAGTGGAACATTTTGTTTTGGTTTTTGCAACTTTCTAGCTCGTGAAAGTGGTGGTCCTCACAAAGAATTAAGAGATTGTGGTCCACACTATGTACTAAAGATCCACAGTGTGTGTGTGTGTGTGTGTGTGTGTGTGTGTTTTCACTGAGTTGAAGAGCAGTTGTCGTTGACAGCTGCATGGGAGCAGGGAGAGAAAG
Organism: Sander lucioperca; assembly: GCF_008315115.2. NCBI lineage: Eukaryota > Metazoa > Chordata > Actinopteri > Perciformes > Percidae > Sander > Sander lucioperca. The sequence goes on from NC_050191.1 coordinate 6,513,373, forward strand.
AGTCAAGTGACTTCAAATAGCCGTCATTCTCCTCATTCATCAGAGGAACCCCTCCCCTCTTTCTCTCTCTCAGCAGCCATTGGTGTGAAGTTTACATTTGTTTTGTTCTTCAGTCTAAGTGATTTTTTTTGTGATGATCTCTGCTTTCGGCATAAAATAACGTTTCATAATTCTCCAGAACAAAGACATTAGCACAGTCCAATCTGCAGGTAAGTGAAGAGGTGTAATGGTGGTTGCTCCAGTAAGCATTATTCTCATTAAAAATCCCCATCCTCATTCTATCTGTGGTAGCTTAAAGGCTTTGTTTAGTTGAAGTTGATAACACTCAACATGGACCAGGAAATCATTATTCAGCTGCTGCAGTGTTTTTTAAATGTGCATTTAAAAATGTTTTCCAACCACATGGAAAGTTCCTAAATTAGGGCTGCAATGTCACTGTCACTGTCATTATTTTCAATCCATTACTTTCAAAACAAAGGGTAAACATGGCATCATTATTTCCCAGAGCCCAAGGTGACATATTTGAATTGCTTGTTTTGTATGACCAACAGTGCAAAAGTATTCAGTCATATGAAACGGCTTTAAGCAGCAAATGTTTGGTGCCTGATAAATGACTTCAATTATTAACTGATAATCAAAATAGTTTTCTATTAATTTTCTTGTTATTTGACTTGCAAATCACTAAATGTACTGACTCCCCAGTCATTGTAACATCCTACTGAGAAAAGTGTGTCCCAATTCCATACTACATGTAAACAGTATCCATATGGTCAACTTTACTGTATATGCAAATTCTAATATGGGAAATTAGCATGCCAGAAATCACTATACTCAAAGGTACTAACAGGAACTGAAGATGTAGGGTGGTGATGGTGCAGTGGATATGACACATGCCTTTGGTGTGGGAGATCTGGGTTAAATTCCCACTGCGATACATCAACCAATGTGTCCCTGAGCAAGACACTTAACCCCTAGTTGCTCCAGAGGCGTGTGGCCTCTGACATATATAGCAATTGTAAGTCGCTTTGGATAAAAGCGTCAGCTAAATGTCATGTAATGCAAAAAAGTAAGTGCCCCAAATGCATGTCAGTCAAACTGTGACTTTGCCACTGCCAATTAAAATTCAAAAAGAGAAAAAACAAAAACAAAGACTTAATAATTATTTTCTGTTTTCTAAGATATCCTGGAGCTGTTTCACCTGTGTATATATTTTTGCAGCTGTCTGCAGCCCCTCCATTTGTTTTGTGCTTTGCATTGCGGGACAATGGTGAACATCAACTGCACACTTATAAATTAAGAGTTTCATATATAATTTCATATGCTTACTGACTTTTTTAAGGACACTTTGTCTTGTTTCAATATACTCAAAACCTGCTTCCACACGTTATGGAATTGGGACACAGCTGTAAAGCTGTTGCAGCTGTTACTTGAAACACTTAGAAAATCAAAATCATTACTTAAATAGCTTTTGTTATCAGTCAGAACTGTTTAATTTAACTTGTACAGTGCCATAAAATACTGACAGTGTTTTTTCAGTTAACATTGAACCAATACTACATGTAAACCAAAGTGTTTGGACTCCTGCCTTCACAGTCTGCCAAATTCTTGCTGTGCGGCCTCCTCAACACCAGCACAGCCTTTCCTCCAGCCACAACACTCCCAGTGTCTGTTGCCCAGTTGTCCCAGTGAGGCAAGTCCTGCCAAGTCCTTCAAGCGCTTGTCTTTGGAGTTTGACAGCACATGTCTCTGTCCGTCTGTCCCCAGACTTTTTCAAGTTTAGGAATGTTGTCCCTGCCTGTTACAGAAGCACAAAGAGTCTTGTCTTTGTCCACATCCGTCAAGGCCAGATTCTCTGTCTCCTCCGTGAGTTCACTTTTGTTTCCACGCTCGTTTTGTATCCACACTGTCAGCTTTCAGCTTAGCAGGGCTGTACTGCTGCTGCAAAGTCCTCCGTAACAACGAGCTGCAAGTAGACCAGAAGCAGTTACAGCACAAAACTGCCGTCTGACTGATTTTCAGTTTCTCTCTCAGTCATCCCATAACAGCAGCAGAGCAACAGAGAAGAGCAGGAGTATAGGGAAGAGGCTACAGTTGAAGTAGGAGTGAAGCTGGGGGCAAGAGTCTCAGCAGTGTCTAAAACCAATACAAATCCTTGCTCTTATCCTGTGCCTGCAGACCTGAGAGAGGAGAAAAGAAAGGAGGAAAAGAAAAGGCAGTGGAAGAAAAGAAAAGCAAGAAAAGGGAGATTAGAAAGAGAAGCGCAAATGTCTTGTTGATAAAAGCAGAAGGAATTGCCCGAGGCAGAGAGTGGATGAAAGCAAGACAGCAACAGAAAAGGAAGTTGACAGCTGGTGTTAAGGTACTGATTGACAGTCAGTTTGTTGGTTTAAACCACTTGTGGTAAGTTGATCTGGGCCAGGGAAAAATCATTTAAATCTGTTTTTCATGCTTTCATGTTGATACTTTGGCACTCAATGTCTTCAATGCTGCTTTCATTTAAACACTTCCAACAATAAGAAATTAGTTCTCAGAATGGTTGTGCATTAAACAGACAGGTGTTAGCCAAAACAAGCAGGACACTTGTCAATATAGAAGAGTGAAAAATCATCTAAATCTACCTGTTATCAAAGATGACAGATGTCAGCTTGACCTTAATGTTGCTATTTGCGTTTGCCTTTTTTCACCGGTTGTTTTCACATGGGTTGAAGAAGAAATGACCGCACACTAAGCTCCGATCATTTTATGTTCCGACCACACTCGGTCGTTCTACCGAGAATGTATAAACATTGGTTATACTGTAAAATCATTAAAGCTTTGTGTGAGGTCATTTTGTCCTCAATAAATGTAAATGCCAGGATCACGACTTTATCTTGTTTAAATTGACTTCCCCGGTAAAAGGGAACCGGTGCCTGTAAGCACACAAAGTCTCAAGATTTTTGTCCAACTTTTTGTACTGCTTGTTCACCGGTTTTGTCAGCAGATGGAAGTCAAAGCAAATCTAGTTCCAATGCCTGACACTGAATAGATATTCTCCGTATTGTAATTTACCAACATCAGTTACCAGTATTGGCAAATCCCAATCAGAAGCACATCGGATAAACATCGGAATGAGAAAGATCGGATAATTAAGACTGTAACTCAGTTTCTTGTGTTATTCTAGACTTTTCAAGCTAAATAAACTGCTGCATATCTGGTAATTAATATCCATCAATCTAAAAAAAAATCTCTCTTACCGTTCAGCTAGCATGTCATTGCTGGTACCAATGGATTTCCTTATGTAATCTATATATATATAATACCAATGTCTTCAATCTAGCCTTACAAATGAGCACGCTACAGCCTCTGAAAGACAGAATATCGGTGGGTCGTCAGATCGTTATGAGGTAAACTGACCCCTCATGGCGCCAGGCCGGGTGAGTACTGTATTCAACTTTTTTACGGCTATGTTTAGGCACTAACAGCACTGTGGTGTTTGACTAGACTGGATTGTTGGCTCACAGAAAATCACCAAATTGTTTGTCCTAAGTTTGAATGATGACAGATGATGTCATTCTTTTTCTCCATATTGTACAACAATTTTACTACTGTCATATCTGTCTACTTTGTACATCTATTGCACGTCTGTCCAACCTGGAAGAGGGATCTCTCCACCACTAATATTCCTGGGGTTTCTTTCTTTTTTTACTCCCCATTTAGTTTCTCCTTATTTGAAGGATAGAAGATGTTGTCTCGTGCACAGATTGCGACTTTCTGTCAATTTCATTTTGGGTTACGTTTAATGTGAAAAATTGGCAATACCTGTGTCAATGTTGAGTCCGATCTCTGCTCCGGCTCCAGTGAAGGCGCCACTCCAGGCCGAACCCGTCCCTGAATCCCCTTTCCCTCCCAGGTCACAGGGCGAGGCGCTGGGTCCTGGTACCGAGCTGCTGGACGTCAGACGGTGATGAGGCCTCACTGATGGCACCAACAGAGAACCGTAACGTGGGTCAAACGCCGTGCCGTACATCTCGTGAACCCCTGGACGCGGGTATGCTGAGCCCTGGCTGCCTATAGCGCCCCCTAGTGAGTATGGGTGGTGATGGTGGTGGTGATGGGATGGGTGCCAGGAGTCAGGGCTGGGCTGGTGGAGGTGGCTGTGCAGGGAGGCAGAGGAGTATGGGTCCCCAGGGAAGGGGAGCTCTGTGTGAGGAGTTGACAGAGCGCTGCCAAGCGTAGAGGAGACTGACGGCTGATAGGAGCTGTTCCAGAAAGACGGAGGGAAACTTCTCTGGCTCATCGGGAATGATCCATCTGGAACAAAAGAAATCCACCCAGGTATGTTATAAAGAAAGCTTGTTTACTGAGGCTGAAGGTTCATTCTTGATCTCGGAAATAGTTTGATAAGAATTTTTTATCACAAGGTCCACATACTTGTTTTTCAGAAACTTTCAGTCATATATTGTGGTGATAATACCTAATTTTCAAACTGTTCCTCTTTAAATATGTCTTTTGAGGATATTTTATTTAGCTCTCATTTTGCTGAATTTATTACAGTTGAATTGATTGGCCGACTGAAAAAATAAGAAAATGAATTGGCAACTATTATGATAATCGATTCCTCATTTGTCACTTTTCAAAGCAGAAATGTGAATTATTTGTTACAACTTCTTTTCTCTGTTATACATAATTGTAAAATGATTATTATTTGGGTATTTGGACTCTTTGCAATTTGAAGATGTCGAGAATTGCAGTTCTCGCAATTTTCTAACATTTTACAAACAAAACAGTTGATTGATGGAGAATATAATCCACACATTAATGGATTATGAAAATAACCATTAGTTACAGCCCTAGGAATAATCAACACAAAATGAAAGTTGTATTTAAAAAAATACAGAGATGTCTAGTAAAGAGTAGGCATACTGTATATCACCCACACAGAGTAATATTAATACTGGGTTGGCTTGAGAAAAGGGGTTTTTAAACTTCACCTTCACACCTATTTGAGCAATTATTGACCAAAAACTATGTAAATCCCTGCAAAAAATGTGTGGTAATTTTTGCCGTATTTGTTTCTTATTGGATTCAAAAGTCGCTAAATTACACAGTGCTGCTGGAGTTGAGAAATAGCCGTGAGAGGAGATGAGAGGAGATGAAATATAAAGCAGGTCGGCTGTTAACTAAGGAATACTGACTTGTTTTTGATTCGGCAAAAGATTGGGAAAAAAAGATATTAATCCTTCTGTATTAGTTTTTATCATCCATTTATATGTATTGAAACTGCTAAGTTTAAACATTGGTATAACATTTTATCTGAGTATCCTGTTACATCTGTAGCTGATAGACATCAATAATAAAAGAATCACCAGTTAACGTGAGCGACAGTGGGATGTCTCGATGCAATGACACTAAAAGGAATATGAAAAAAATCTTCTGTATATCGACGTAACACACAATGTTGGTTTCTCAACATATTGTTATTATATATTTGCTGTGTGTTATTTACACCCACTCCCTATTTGGTTTAACTTTATATTTCCATCAAACACGAAGTCAAAGGGGAAACAAACTGCCAGCTGAGTAACAATAAACAAAAGCTGCAGCTCGCAAAATGCTATTATTCTCCAGCTGTTATGATATCCACATATTTATAGATAGAATGTAATATATATGTAATATATGATTCAGCCAATGTCATCCAACACTATGGAAATGAATTGATGATGCATGTTGTAAAAGAGATCGTTATTCTAGTGGTTTATGCGAAAACCTTAAGTTCACTTTATTAGATTTCACACAAATAGTTTTATACAGAATTGCTCTGGTTACAGGGGAGAGTTTTAGTATCCCAAAATATTCTGTACGCATTTCTTTTAAGGTCAAATTAAATGACACTGAATAGAAGAGCAAAATTGGAAATCAGCAGCTTCAGATCAAACGGCCATCAAAAACCAACATCAGTGCAACTCTACAGCAAAAAGTGACAGATTTTGTACTTCAGATCGTAACTCTGAATTCTGAAGTAACTGGAGTGAGTAAAGAAAAACAGCATTGGTTGTTGCAATTGAAGAATGTTACCTGGTGGAAATCTATTAAAGACCAAGACAAAGTTACTGAATCAGGGGGAAATTATATTAGCTTTTAACAGCCTCAGTCCCACAATATCAACAACAGAAGGAACCAAAATTACATGAATTTACAGCACAACCAGAATTTCCCAAAACTGGTGAAATGTAGTGTCCCGATGATGGTGCAAAAAGGTCTTTCAGTGGCTTTTCAACGCTGACAGACAAACACAGACAGACACACACAAAGACACACACACCTCTGACGGCCTTGTGGCTGCTTGAGGCAGGATACGCGGTTGTGTGGCTGAGGGCTCGGCTGAAGTGTTCGTCCACCACAGCGCTGATGTCTCCCTGGAAGTAAGTGAAGAGGACGCAGCGGGAGCTCAGGTACTCGGCTCCCGGCGGCAGCTCCTTGTCCTCCTCTTTGATGGACGGGGGGCCCGGGGGTCCGAGCCGGCTGCCGCTGTCCTGGGGGTCTTGCATTTTGGTATACAAGGCCAGTTTCTAAGAAGGACATGCAGATATACAGTATATGTGTGTTATGAAACTGTGTGTTTATCTAGTGTCCCGTTAGTACACCTCATTTTGCATTGATGCATTTTGGGTGATTTTAGATACTAGAAAGAATTAAACCAAAATGTGACATTTGACCTCCAAACCCTCATAAATATTTGTTTGGGGTTTTTTTTTTAGGACACAGCAGGTGTGTAGTAGGTGATAAATCCACCTAAACACTTTGTCATCTATTTATGTACAAACTGACATCAATGATGACAAACTGATGTGTTAACCCGAGGGTGTGGCTTTTATTTAAGCATTTAAAAAATAATGCTTTGAACACAATACATTTATGCTGATATTGGTGGCTTTTAATGAGCGACAATTAAACCTAGTTCACCTGTCTTTTCATTTACCACTGGATCGCGATATAAATCGCAGTACACAGTCATGTAGAGTACTATGGTTGTTTTAACATATTACAACTTTGCATTTCATTACTGCTGCACACAATGACTAAAAAACTGTCACTTTTATTACTTTTTTTACTTAGGCCTATATGATAAATAGATGCTGGTGCAAAAACTATATTTATATGAGATTATTTTAAGTTACTGTTAAAGACATGGAACTCTCAAGTTTTTTAACCTCTGTACCATAAGTATTATTGTATGGCAAATGTTATAGAAAAACCATACAAAATAACAGATCATAAAAAACCGTAATGTACATATATATATATATATATATATATATATATATATATATATATATATATAAACAGTGGTGTGTAGCATGGGAAGACTGGCTGATCCTGAGTCTGTTTAGGAGACAAACGGAGTGAGTTTTGGCACTATGTGAAATATGCCTGGATGTTGACTGAGAGGTTTTAAGAGAGTGGAAAAAAAGACCTTCAACAGAATTAGAAAGGCCTCACAAAATTTTTAGGCAACTAGGCTACTGCAGCAATTATGCTGTAAAAAAAAATGGTATCAACGCGCAAAACATGATGACACATAATTGATTTTAATCGTAAATGATGCTTTACTCATTTAACATTAAGAAGGAAATGAGAAGGAGACTTTTGGCAGATTACACCTGTTAGTCATTTGTTGTGTTGGACTGTATGACCACAAACCAAGAGTCAAGTTCTGCAAAAAAAATAAAATCATTTATGTAAAAACCCTAAAAACACTCTTAAAAAAACTTTAATACAAAGTAAAGGTAACTATATGATGCATAATATCTGTCAGTTTCGACTTGGATAGAGCTCATCTGCGAGTGTTATTAAAAAAACAACTTTTCTTTCTATCTAAAGACAAGGTCCATGGTCGTGTGAAGACTCAGAAATTAGATTAATATCGATATAAGTGCAAACAAAGTGAACAGTGACCCAAAAGACATTACATTCGCTTCAAATAAAACTTTACGCACTCGGTCTTATCTCCAAGTAGCGCATAGCCTTTACACCATGCCTTGCATGCGTTTTATGGTGTAGACAGTGTTAAGGACCGTAGGAGTGGAATAATTAAGTTTTATAAAGAAAGTATACCCATAGCTAATGACTGAATGTGTAATAGTAGCTGCTTAATCTCTATGTAATAAAGTTTCAATTGGCGTTTTAATTTAATAAAACCTAAATATTAGTACTAGTAAGTTTTCCGTAGCCTACATTTAAACCGATATAAAGTCCACAGTGCAGAGAAAAGTAGTGTATGAGCTCTTGAAAAAAACAGTTGATAAAGAATATGTGGTCCATATATACCTGGTGGTGATAGGGGCTGTAGGAGCTGAAATAAGGCTGAGGACCGAACACTTGGTACATCACATCCAGACAGCTCATGGCGAAGAAATCACGGAGAAGAACCAAACTTCATTTAGAGCGCAGGTCTGCTCAGACTGAGAGAAAACGGTAATCCCGGCGGTGACGGACACAGTAGGCAGTAGAGAGTCTCTCTGCTGCGCTGCGCTGCTCTGCTCTGCACTCTTTACGCACTGGACTGCGGTCGGGCGCACTGAGGGGAACCCCTCCACACACACAGCCTGACGCCTCCCTCCCGCCAATCAGAGGCCAGAGCTCCACTCCTCTGCCTTCAATGAGCTTTTAATTACAGGAAATCACAACATCTACAAAGCTATTAACTCAAAGATTAAATAATGGTTGCCACACAAGCTTAAGGTAACAAATGAACACCTGATGCGGCTCCGCTGGCACAGTTTTTGATTTTGCTCCTTGGGAAAGTAAATTCAATCCTTCATTCGTTTTCTTTATATCGTGTTCCTTTACAAGGTCATTAGATGCTTTGAGAAATCTTGGACTGACAAATAGACTCGGAGAGGAAACACATCAGAGCTATCAGAAATTTAGGTTTTCCATTTTTTTGGAGCTTTATTTTTGAAAGATTTGAAATTTGAAAAAAAAATTGAAATTTGTGATGTAGATTGGGATAGAAAAAGGGGGCTGTTTTTTTATGTAGTTCTATACTAACCAGCAGTACCAACCATCATCTTCCAAATGTGTGTGCGTGTGTGTTTTTTAAATATATTCTAAATTGGATGTTATTTAACACTTGATTATAGAAACGTAGATACTGTTACAACAACGTTATGTAGTATTCCTGAAACTGTCAGTGATGGCTTCTCTTTTTTCATAGTCAGATTTAGTCAAGTTTGCATTCATACTGACATAACTTGATGAGAGGCAGAAGCTGGATTAATGTTACTTCTTATCTGTCACAGTGCTATTTTTCATAATCATAAATAAACCCATTACCCACAGATATAAGGTCAATTAGAGAGCATCGTGATTATGAAATCACTAATACGGAGAAAAAAAATAAGATGCAAAAGTCAGAAAATCGTCAATGCTTGTAGTTTAAAAACAAAAGGTAAATCCTCATATAACTGACATCTATTTGATCAATTTGCTTTTATCAGCCAAAGATCATGAAGTTATCAGTGAGCATGGCAAGCAGTCAGGAAGTTCAAGGAATAAATGTTTACGCTAAAATGTACAACTGATTTAAAACTGTGATCATTGTCTTTATTATTTCTTGTGGCTGACAATCAGAGAATGCACAGTTGAAGTTTTTTTCTGGCGTTTGAAGCCACATTTAAGAATACAACAGTCTATATCCACGATTGCTCCGTTGCCGTTGGAAATTCCGCCGCTCCTCAGATCTCTGCAGGGTAAATCCAGACAGCTAGCTAGACTATCTGTCCAATCTAAGTTTTCTGTTGCACGACTAAAACAACTTTTGAACGTACACATGTACACAAAACAAGTTCCTTCCAGAGGCTATGACGATTGTGATTGGTTTAAAGAAATGCCAATAAACGACAGCACGTTTTTCTCCCATCCCAGAATGCTGTGTGGACTAGCCAGACCCTCCTCCGCAGCGCTGTGGAGGAAGTTCTGGCAATGCAAGACTAAGAATGTAGCAACTGGCACTTACTGCTAATTGAAATGAGTAAACAATCAAACCGACCAATGAGTGGAATGTAATGCTATGAAGTCCCCCAATCCCTCAGTGGCCTCCCAAATTCTGGAGGTCAAAGGTCAAATAGTTTGCTCCCAGTTTGGTGCTATTACTAGAGGTCAGAGGTCACCTGCAACTTACCCAACTTACCCAACAATTATCAAGCTACAGCAGAGGCAGTGGTGGAAAGTAACTAATAGTACAGTAATACGTTGTAACTGTGTGAGAACCTGTTATAAACATTTAAAAAATAAAAAAAGGAAATTTGCTCCTTAATATAACTGTTATGTTATCAATATGGATGTTGTCCTTGTATTAATAATCTCTTGTAGTGATTTTTGTGTCCTTCTGGCACTTGACCGTCGTTTTGGCTGACCCCTCCACCAACCAGCACACCTGTTCCCCGTCACAAGTGGTGCAGGGAAGCTATTAAAACCCAAAATATCTCCCATTGAGATGGAGCTCAGCTCATCTCACAGGCACTATTCAACCATTGATCTGTGTGTATTATGGACCTCGAAACGCAAAAGTTCAATGAGGAATGTTTGGCATCCTCTCTGCTGTCACTTATAGGTTTAATGGATTTTAGAGAAGGTTGCTGCAAGAATCAGTTGTTTCAATGCTCTTTGTATTTAATAACTTTCCAACAGCAGCAACAAACAAAAGAGGGGCAGGGATATTCAGAGCAAGTCCAAGTTAAGTCATAAGTCTTTAAAACAAAGTCAGTTGGGAGCAGTGGCAGTTTCTCTCACAGGCCAAAGGAAGCCTGGCCTCCCCATACTCATATTCTAATGAAGAAAACAAAATAGTTGATTCCCACAGCTGTGTGTTTTAATGAAGTTTGCCATTTCCTTTATCAAAGCATTCCATTATCATTATCTTCTTTAGCTGGTGGGGCAAAACAGCGCCCCTGTGCCACTGCGTGCGTGGTGCAGTCTTCTGCCCTGTCTCGTGGTCACTGAAATGCTACCAATGCTCAAAGGAGGCCAGTGAGAAGAAAAAGTAAATATTTTAGCCAGTCAGATTAAGGGCAGGCTTGACCAAGCTCAACGGTGAATGGTCAATTTATCGTTAGTCTCGAATGCCAGACTTTAATCCACAGTCTTGGGTGACGCTAATTTCTAGAGATTATTTTTTTGGGGCTTTTCCCTTTATTATGAAGTGACAGTGGATAGACAGGAAAGGAGTAGAGAGATAGTGGGGTGACACACAGCAAATGGCAGCAGGTCGGATTCGAACCCACGCCGCTGCAGGACTCAGCCAACATGGGGCGAACACTTTTACTGGGTGAGCTAGAGGCCGCCCCGGGTGATGCTAATTTCTGGACGCTGCGACGGTGGCTCTGCAAAATAGTCTCGAGAAGGAACTTGTTTTGGTGGAACATTTGCATCCCACAAAAGAAAACACCACATACCATATGAAATGAAGTTAACTGTTCACACAATACAGTATTGTGAGCTATTCACATTAGCTGAATACATGGTTAAACCTCATTTGCTCTTACCAGTGTACAGTGTTTGGAATAACGCCGTTTAAAAGAACGGCGTTAGGTAACGACGTTATTTTTTCAGTAACGGGGTAATCTAATTACTTTTCCCGTCGTTACAATGCCGTTAACGTTACCGGACGTTAAATGCGGTGCGTTACTATGCATTGATTGAATAAACTGTGTAATCCGAATGCACCCCTGGCTCACAGCTAGTGAGGAGGTGGGTTAATAACGAGGTAAGCGATTATGATTGGCTAAGGCAGAGTCATGTTTCATGGTAGCCAATCACATGCCAGCACACGCGCCCCACACACACAGAGCTTTCTGCCTCACAACAAAAAAATTGCTCAAAAAAGTCCAAATTCTTTCTGACATATAGCAACTTTTTTTTTAACAGTAAAGCAAATAGTTACTTTCCCTGGTAACGAGTTACTTTTATTATAGAGTAATTCAGTTACTAACTCAGTTACTTTTTGGAACAAGTAGTCAGTAACTATAACTAATTACTTTTTTAAAGTAACGTTCCTAACACTGCCAGTGTATCGCCGTGTGCAGGGGCATAGCACAAAATTCTGGGCCCTGTAGAAATGCATTTTCTATGGGCCCCTCTCCGCATCCACAGCTATTCATTCTAGTATCTTTTTGGGCCATCTTAACATGAGGGCTCTGGGTACTCAGTCCATTTCTCCCCCCCAGTCCGACGCCCCTGGCTATGGGTACTTTGTCCACAGAAATCCCGCCAATCAGTCCCAAAATGTCCCAGTTAGAGAGTAAATGCCATATACACATATTCTTTGTAAATTTTACAGTCATTCTCCAAAAGAACCAAGCAGGCCTGCCTTATTTCGCCGGATATCAGGCATTTATCCTTAAAATGTATTTCCGTTGGTCCAGACTAATTCATCGTTCAAAAAAGGAAGGCCAGTTTGAACCTGGCTTCTGACTAACTGCACTGATCTCCAACCAGCTAGTGCAACTGCAACACATTTAAAAAGCTATAATATATTTATTAATTTTGGACTTGCCATTCCCTCAAAGGTCGACATTGCTAAGATGGTTTGCTATTGGTCGACAGCACAAATTTACAGGTAAAATCTATCAAAGCTGAACTTGTCTCCTGCTTCACAGTCTTCGGAGTAGAAGTTACATAAACAAACTAAAAAAATATAATTTTGCGACTAAGTCTTTATGTCAAATGATGCATTTCATTATTTTTATCAGTCAACAGTCAATAAATGTTGCCATTTATATACATTCACAGATGATTTCCAGGCTTCAGAGGCGAGTGCTGGTCCAACAACAATAGACCCGATGTTTGAAGAAAGTGGAGCAGATAAAAGATCCGCAAGAAAGATGCTTCGCTAATGCATCAGGTGGACATCGGCCCGCAGTCTACAATGGAAACAGAAACACATCCAGCGGACGTTTGGGGTAAAGTAAGTAATGTCGCAAAGCTGTCAAGTCCAAGTCAATTACAGCTCTGGTGTACTATAACAGTGGTTAATGATAATTCCTTACTGAAGCTCTAAGATGAGATATTTAAAGGTCTCATAACATGGTGGTGCTCTTTGGGTGCTTTTATATAGACCTTAGTGGTCCCCTAATACTGTATCTGAAGTCTCTTTTATATAGACCTTAGTGGTCCCCTAATACTGTATCTGAAGTCTCTTTTATATAGACCTTAGTGGTCCCCTAATACTGTATCTGAAGTCTCTTTCCCGAAATTCAGCCTTGGTGCAGAATTACAGCCACTAGAGCCAGTCCCACAATGAGCTTTCCATAGTATGTGCCATTTTTGTGTCTGTAGCTATTTAGGAGAGAGGGGGGGGGTGGCCTTGACCAATTGCCACTTTGCTCATTTAAAAGCCATGATGTCTCTCTCTTTCTCATGGGTGGGCCAAATTCTCTGGGCGGGTAAAGCAGAGAAAGGGGAGGTAACCTTGCTCCTTATGACGTCATAAGGAGAAGATTCCAGATCAGCCCATCTGAGCTTTCATTTTCTCAAAGGCAGAGCAGGATACCCAGGGCTCGGTTTACACCTATCACCATTTCTAGCCACTGGGGGACCATAGGCAGGCTGGGGGAACTCATATTAATGTTAAAAAACCTCATAAAGTGACATTTTCATGCCATGGGACCTTTAAGTTTCAGATATTCATTGTTGTTGAGTTTCATCTTAAATACAAGGTGCTCAAATGTTACTTTCTACTACAGTAGAAGATACAAATTCAGATAACAAGTTGGACAGAAAACCTTACTAACCTAACTATACAGAAAGATTGACGACTCAAAGAAGAGACACTTTTTGCGCCCAAATGAACCTCCCTGGCTGTGAACATACCGTACATGATTACAAGCATGTCCTGCACACACACTCAAACATCAGTGCTCTTTAGCACACAATTAACAGCTCGAGCATGAGTGGAAAACTGACTCTGGTGTGCCCAGGACTTAACAAATGTGCAAACACACACACACACACACACACACACACACACACACGCAGAGGTCATATTGGAATGCGTCCAGAGCCACATGCTTGTGGTTGATCCTCATGTTATGTCTACCCAAAGAAAGACAGAGTACTGTTTCATTTTCCTCAACACCAGAGAGGAAACGCTACTGTGAAAAATTTAAATATCTTAGTTTCCCAGATTCCCAGTGTCCCACCATGAGTTTGTCCTGGACCCCCTTTCTGTACAACAAATAATTATTTTAACAACACTAAACGTCTAAAGCCATTCTAAGAGCCCCGTGAGGCTGTAATTCTCTTTAAAAACCAGAGATACCTTTTTGATGGATGGAAAATGGGCATAGAACTTCTTAGATCTTTACCACTAGAGGGGACAAAAATGTAAAGTTTGCCTTTGGGGGCACAAGAAAAAAGGCCATATCAGCTTGTCAGGCTCAGCTCTACACAGTCAGACTTTCATCAGTCGCAGCTGTAATTTGTCAGCCTTAGCTGTTAGGTTGTTTATTCCCACCGAGGGTTACGGTGCTCACCAGTAGGTAAAAGCCAACCCCAGATTCACTTTTGTGGAGTGAATCTGGGAACGAGGTTTGTCCAGTTGGCGTTGTGGCTCTAGATTTGCGTTTTTCCGGCGCTGTGTCCGCCATTTTCGTAGCTTCCTCTTGGATGCGTGATTCGATCTGGCCACTGGTCGCTATGTTTTTTTCAGAGTTCGATGCCCAGAAACGTCCCAAACACAACAACATGAAAACAGAAAAAAGAAAATACAGGCAGAGGCTCACTGCAGATACAGACACCGCCACATAAGTGATGATGTCATAAGTGATGATTGAGAGGGATTACTTTTGTATTAGTCTATACATTGTTTTTAAGGAAAATCCTACTTGTATGTAGCTTTTGTGCTACATACCTGTTTGAACGAAATGTAGATCCTTCAGTTTGTAGGAGTCCATCACTTTTTTATTAGATTTCATTCTCTTTTGCACGTGTATCCTTGTTATTTTAAAAGTAATAAATATATTATATAGGTTTTGGTTATAACTAATGAAACACAGTCCATAAAAGATCAGATAATAGTAAAAGCTCCAGGTGATATCTTAAGATGTCTTGTTTTGTCAGATCAGCAGTCCAAAATAGAAGAAATTAAATTTATGATGATAATAAAAAATTCTGCTTTAAAATGACTTAAACTATTATCAAATTTGATGTTCATTAATTATCGACGGATTGTTTCAGCTCTAATACAATATACAGTCTAAATATTTACATTATACACTGGAGGCATACATGCTGGAGAGCCTGAGCAGGTATGTGTTGTTGTTAGAGTGCAACCTGTTCAGGCTCATTCACTGTTCACCGCTTTCTTGCAGGTGCAGAGCGTGCAGGTTTTGTTCGGTCGCATGATGAGAAAAACACGAACATGACCCTCCATTTCCTACCAGTCTAACCAATGTCCCACCAAGGACAGTGCTCTGTGTGTGTGTGTGTGTGTGTGTGTGTGTGTGTGTGTGTGTGTGTGTGTGTGTGTGTGTGTGCGTGCGTGCGTGCGTGCGTGCGTGCGTGCGTGCGTGCGTGCGTGCATGTGTGCGTGCCCTTGAGAGCATTTCTCGTACCTGTTGACGTAACTGGTGTGTGGGTGGTCTATTTTATAGTGTGTAATTTGTCCAGTGTTAATTATTACTGTAAACACATTATTTTTAAAGTTAAACTAGCAATAGAATAAACTATGTTGGTTTTTTGAAACCTGCAGTTTAGTCCAGTACCACAGCAGAGAACATCTGAACTTTACAATACTGAACTTTAACACGCCAACAGCTCTGAAACACAACTGTGGCACAGTGGTGTGACACACACACCTGTCACTTACATCAAGAAACAATGAAGTGTGTGTGTGTGTGTGTGTGTGTGTGTGTGTGTGTGTGTGTGTGTGCGTGCGTGCGTGCGTGCGTCTGTCTGTGTGTGTGTGTGTGTGTGTGTGTGTGTGCTCGTGTGTGTGTGTGTGTGTGTGTGTGTGTGTGTGTGTGTGTGTGTGATCTTGTTTAACTATATTCGTGGGGTCCAAAAACCAGGAATACAGTATACTTGTGGGGTCTGGACAGCTTTGTGGGGACAAAATGCTGGACCCCACAACTTTAAATAGCTGTTTGAGGGTTAAGACTTGGTTTTAGGATTAGGGTTAGAATTAGGTTATGGTTAGGCTGAGGGTAAGGGTTAAGGTTAGGGTAAGGGGCTAGGGAATGCATTATGTCAATGACGGGTCCCCACAAAGATAGTGAAACACACTATGTGTGTGTGTGTGTGTGTGTGTGTGCGTGTGTGTGTGTGTGTGTGTGTGTGTGTGTGTGTGTGTGTGTGTGTGCGTGTGTGTGTGTGTGTGTGTGTGTGTGTGTGTGCGTGTGTCCGTGCACGCGTCCATGCACGTGCACGTGTGTGTGCATGAGGTGTGTTGCTGAGAGGATAAAGCTGAAATCTTACTGTAACAGTGGAACAAGTCTTTAACTCCACATGGGTCGCAGCTAGTCTCTGTCAGCTGTGTGTGTGTGTGTGTGTGTGTGTGTGTGTGTGTGTGTGTGTGTGTATGTGTGTGTGTGTGTGTGTGCGTGTGTGTGTGTGTGTGTGCACTTCCTACTTCTTCCTTACACTACTCCATTCATTCAACCTGTCAGCTCTTTGGACACGCTTGACATCCAACTCACAGGATTTATTGGAAAATACAAACCAACATAAGTACATGTATATTCAGTGCTGTGCTGAGTGTGTTGTTTTTTTGTTTGTGGATGTGTGCTTCTCTATTTCATAAATTTTAAATTATGTTTAAAAAGTGTAGCCCTTTAGAACCTTTAATACTTATTAATAAATAGATATTTTTGTTATAATGTAGCAGTTCTGAAATACCTCAAAATACATATCCTCCCTATATCTTTACAGTACATGATAATTAGGATTCATCCTAATTAAGTGAGTTAAGAAAACAATACAATAGTTGACCATGTCTTGGAAAAGTTGATACACTGATGATATAGAAGTACATACTTGCAGTAGGGAGCTTTCACACCTATAGTTCGGTAGACTCGGTGTGATTCGGGGGTGAAGTTGCAACATTGTTGCATTTTTCATTCGGTTCTGTTTGCGTTTGTTTACACTGCACTTTGCCAAGAGCGCCAAACATTGTAAACAAATGTCATGCGGTCATCTTGGGTTTTCTGGTTTAGCAAGTTGTCTAGCATTTCATTCTTCAAATGACACGGGTGAGACCGTACCGAAGGAGAAGGCGGGCCCTGATGAGAGAGAGGGAGAGATTATGATATGCTATCTTATTTTTTGGTTCACTTCCTATATTTGGATCAGGCCCTCTTCACGCACACCTGACTTTGGTTGTGTGGTCCGCACCAGTTTAAATGACAAGAACAAGACTTTGCGACGAAACCCTCAAGGGTTCGGTTAAAACGGACCAAACTGCTCAGGTGGGAAAAGCACCATTTAACTCACGCTGACATTGTTCTTTATAAACTCCAAACTGTGTCAGTTGACAACATCGTCCATTCAAGTCTTTTTTTTTTAAAGATTATTTTTTTGGGGCATTTTTAGGCCTTTATTTCCATAGGACAGATAAAGACATGAAATGGGAGAGAGAAGGGGAATGACAGGCAGCAAAGGGCCGCAGGTCGGAGTCGAACCCGCGGCTGCTGCTTCGAGGAGTAAACCTCTATATATGTGCGCCTGCTCTACCAACTGTGCTAACCCAGCCACGGTTTTGTGCTTTTTTGTGAAAAGGCAAAATTTTGTTAAAAGACAATTCAATTTCAATTCGATTTTATTCAATTAAATTTTCATTTTATTTATGGTGTCAAATCATAACGGAAGTTATCTCAGGACACTTTACAGAAAGAGTAGGTCTAGACCACACTATAATTTACAGAGACCCAACAATTCCCCCCCAAGAGCAAGGATTTGGTGTGACAGTGGCAGGAAAAACTTTATTTTAACAGGCAGAAACCTCCGGCAGACCCTTGCTCTTGGTGGGCGGCCACCTGCCTCGACTGGTTGAGGGAGAGAGAGAGAGAGAGAGAGAGAGAGAGAGAGAGAGAGAGAGATAGTGTGTTTGTTTGTTTGCTTTTGTCTTTGTTTTCTTTCTTACATTTGGTACTAGCGGTTTCACTGTATATTGATATACTGTTGTTGCTTTCATGTTTTTGTTTTTAAACGTATAATATTTTAGTTTACTCAGTGAATTGTATGTATGTATTTCTTCTCACATTATTATCCTTGATGCTTTGGCAATATTGTTATTTCTGACATTCATGCCAATAAAGCAATTTGAATTGAATTGAGAGAGAGAGAGAGAGAGAGAGAGAGAGAGAGAGAGAGAGAGACACACACACAGAAATGTATAGTGTCAATCATAGCAGACTTTATCTTAGGACACTTCACAGAGTAGGTATAGACCACACTATAATTTGTTATTAAGTGAAGAATAGGACAACAGACTTTGACACAGCTGTCCACCCTTTGTTCCTGTTTCCTACCGACAGACAGCGTTGGTTCCTTGCTAAGAAATACATGAACAAAGAAGAACAAGAGGAAGACGAACACAAACAAAAAGGATATCAAGAAGAAATAATGTCCAGTTATTTTAAACAAATGACCCAAGAGTTTCACTGCAGTCCTCCCTCTCCTCTCTTTCTCTCTTCTCCTTTTTTCACTGTTGGCATTTCATGTCTAAAAAATGTCACTCCATTTCAAAGAAAGTCTGGACCCAAAGATAAGAAAACAAACAAAAATGTTGCTCTGATTAAAATGGCTGATTTGCTTCATCTGACACAAAAATAAAACATTTGCAGCACTTTACAAATAGTCTATTTGTTTCATTTGAGGACTACACAAAAAGACTGGCCAAAATCAATGGGTAAATATTTTTCACCTTTTCGCAATTTTGAATTCATTTAAATTTATTATTACACCTGGTATAGCAAGGGCAGTGTTTGAAAGGGTGACTAAATATCTATTTGATGGGATTCATTATGTGGTGGTTTTGAAAGAATAACTTCTGTGATGGCCTTCCAACAGAAAACCTTGAAGGTTCAGGGACTGCTTGTTGGCGGGATCGGACTTTTGTGCGAGTTCGTCATGAGGACAGAAATCCACTGGCTGAGGATATATTTAAGGTAAGTGCAGGGAATGCTATTTTAACATCTCAATGAGCAGGAATATAGAGATCTTTTTCTAGCCATCTACTAGTCTATATCCAAGACGTTCCACTTCCAGGATTGCTCCGGTGCCACCGGAAATTCCACCGGATGTCACTCTTTTTGGCCGGATGTCCATTACCTTCTGCTTTCTTTGTGTTGTAATTTTAAACTCAGGTTGATTTACGATTGACTATGGTTGACTGCTCCACTGATCTCTGCAGATGATGGGTTAGATCCCGACAGCTAGCTGGACAATCTGTTGAATCTGAGTTTTCTGTTGCATGACTAAAACAACCTTTGAACCTACACGTTCCACCAAAACAAGTTCCTTCCCGAGGCTATTTTGCAGCAGCACCGTTGCTCTGTCCGGCGCTTAGCGCCGCCCAAGACGACTGTGATTGGTTTAAAGAAATGCCAATAAACCAGAGCACGTTTTTCTCCCATTCCGGAATGCTGTGTGCACTAGACAGACCCTCCTCCGCAGCGCTGTGGAGGAAGGTCTGGCAAAGCGAGACTAGCTATCTACTAATTCAATACATCATATTTTAGTTTTTTTGCAAGAAAGTTAATAAAATTGTTATTTCATCAAAGAAAGATGATGATATGTATCCACATTTCTGGGAGAGAATCAGCCTTATTTAATGTTTCAGGAGTGATATTTGGTTCCAATTAACACATTTCACAAGTATTTTTTGAAGCGTTTTTGCATGTTTTTAAGCCCATTTACTACAACGTATGCTTGACATTGTAATCCAGTCAAACGTTTTGAAAAATCTGACATAGTATGTTAGATTTTTCAATGTTTTTCTATTCATTAAGTACTATTGGCTTTTGATTCATGACTGTAAAGTATAAAAAACAAAGTTGTAGAAACTTGAAACTTGCACATTACCATGATGCAGCAATGCAACTTAGGGTTAATGAGAAAAATCATTGATTACCCCAGGATATGTCATATTAAGTGTATTCTCGCATTGCCAGACCTACCTACACAGCGCTGTGGAGTAAGGTCTGGTTACACAGCAGAGACATTCCAGGATAGGTGAAATAAACGCTCTGGGTTGTTTGCATTTCTTTAAATCAATCACAATCGCCTCGGGCAGCACTAAGCTCCGGACACAGCGACGGTGACTCTGCAAAATAGTCTCGGGAAGGAACTTGTTTCGATGGAACCCAACCCAAACCAATTGACCAGTCTCATTTAATTTTGGTCCAGCGGAGGTTACAATATTCAGAAAATGTACCTGTATCGCATCATTGCAGAGGGGGTCAAGTTCAGTGATAGGTTAGGGCTGACCAGAGAGTCCGTTTTTTTGCATGTAATTGGCTTTTTGCTCAGCCTGCACCTTGCATCACACATTCCAGTGGATGCTCATTCAATTGGATATTAATCTCAGAATAGCAAACTGCCTGTACAAATACTACTACAATTATTCTTCATCTACTGTATATACTGAAGCACTAAAGCAAGGTCCAACAAGCTCAAAAAGCAAATCAAGACACATCCTCTGCAATGATGTCATCACAATGGAATGTGCATCCCCAATCTAAAAGTAAAATGAAATACAATTTGGTCCACATAGCAATGTATAGAGTAGTAATAGAATAGAGCAAAGATAAACAATATTAATTATCGTTAGAGCAATCAAACACAACTGACGTCTCAACACAAGTTTATTACTTTATTATACTTTATACTACTCCACTACAATTCAGAGGTAAACATAATTGTACTTTTTACTGCACTGCATTTATTTGACAGCTTTAGTTACTTTATAGATTATGATTTGACATAAAATAATGAAATGCAGTATATTGCTAAAGATTAGAACTAGGGTTTCCAACCTCCTTATCTTTGCTTGTGAGCCCTGACAAAAACATCAACATGTGCGAACCCCTGTCTCCCCTTTAAACTTCGCACTTGGATTCATTTAAATAACTGTTTGAGAGTCAAAGAGGTGAAGAAATCAAAGAATAGAGAAATGTTAAAAAAATGAATCAGAACTTTCATTTGTACCTTTTGTTTTTTTTAAAGATAATCTTTTTGGGGGCTTTTCCCTTTATTGTGTAGAGACAGTGGATAGACATGAAAGGGGGAGAGAGATGGGGGGTGACACGCAGCAAAGGCGCACCCGCGCCACTGCAGGACTCAGCCAACATGGGGCAAACGCTCTTACTGGGTGAGCTAGAGGCCACCCCCATTTGTACCTTTTTAACAATAATCAACTTGTGACCCCTCCGATTTATCTTGTGACCCTTTGGAGGGGCCCTGACCCCTAGGTTGGTAACCACTACTAAACTAGCTCCACCTCCGCTTCGAGCAGCTACAACAGGTGATCCATCCATCCATCTTCTTCCGCTTTTCCGGTAATGGGTCGCGGGGGTAGCAGCTCCAGCAGGGGACCCCAAACTTCCCTTTCCCGAGCCACATTAACCAGCTCCGACTGGGGGATCCCGAGGCGTTCCCAGGCCAGGTTGGAGATATAATCCCTCCACCTAGTCCTGGGTCTTCCCCGAGGCCTCCTCCCAGCTGGACGTGCCTGAAAAACCTCCCTAGGGAGGCGCCCAGGGGGCATCCTTACCAGATGCCCGAACCACCTCAACTGGCTCCTTTCGACGCGAAGGAGCAGCGGCTCTACTCCGAGCTCCTCACGGATGACTGAGCTTCTCACCCTATCTCTAAGGGAGACGCCAGCCACCCTCCTGAGGAAACCCATTTCGGCCGCTTGTACCCTGGATCTCGTTCTTTCGGTCATGACCCAGCCTTCATGACCATAGGTGAGGGTAGGAACGAAAACTGACCGGTAGATTGAGAGCTTTGCCTTCTGGCTCAGCTCTCTTTTCGTCACAACAGTGCGATAAATTGAGTGTAATACCGCACCCGCTGCGCCGATTCTCCGACCAATCTCCCGCTCCATTGTTCCCTCACTCGCGAACAAGACTCCAAGGTACTTGAACTCCTTCACTTGGGGTAAAGACTCATTCCCTACCTGGAGAAGGCACTCCATCGGTTTCCTGCTGAGAACCATGGCCTCAGATTTAGAGGTGCTGATCCTCATCCCAGCCGCTTCACACTCGGCTGCGAACCGATCCAGTGAGTGCTGAAGGTCACAGGCCGACAATGCCATCAGGACCACATCATCTGCAAAAAGCAGCGATGAGATCCCCAGCTCACCAAACTGCAACCCCTCTCCACCCCGACTACGCCTCGATATCCTGTCCATAAATACTACAAACAGGATTGGTGACAAAGCGCAGCCCTGGCGGAGGCCAACTCTCACCTGAAACGAGTCCGACTTACTGCCGAGAACCCGGACACAGCTCTCGCTTTGGTCGTACAGAGATTGGATGGCCCTGAGAAGGGACCCCCCTCACCCCATACTCCCGCAGCACCTCCCACAGTGTCTCCCGGGGGACCCGGTCATACGCCTTCTCCAGATCCACAAAGCACATGTAGACCGGTTGGGCATACTCCCAGGCTCCCTCCAGGATCCTTGCGAGAGTAAAGATCTGGTCCGTTGTTCCACGACCAGGACGGAATCCGCATTGTTCCTCTTCAACCTGAGGTTCGACTATCGACCGAACCCTCCTTTCCAGCACCTTGGAGTAGACTTTACCGGGGAGGCTGAGAAGTGTGATACCCCTGTAATTGGCACACACCCTCTGGTCCCCCTTTTTGAAAAGGGGAACCACCACCCCGGTCTGCCACTCCTTAGGCACCGTCCCCGACTTCCACGCAATGTTGAAGAGGCGTGTCAACCAAGACAAACCCTCCACACCCAGAGCTTTAAGCATTTCTGGACGGATCTCATCAATCCCTGGGGCTTTGCCACTGTGGAGTTGTTTAACTACCTCAGCAACTTCCACCAGGGAAATTGACGACAATCCCCCATCATCCTCCAGCTCTGCCTCTACCATAGAGGGCGTATTAGTCGGATTTAGGAGTTCCTCAAAGTGCTCCTTCCACCGCCCTATTACCTCCTCAGTTGAGGTCAGCAGCGTCCCATCCTTACTGTACACAGCTTGGATGGTTCCCCGCTTCCCCCTCCTGAGGTGGCGAACGGTTTTCCAGAAGCACCTTGGTGCCGACCGAAAGTCCTTCTCCATGTCTTCTCCGAACTTCTCCCACACCCGCTGCTTTGCCTCTTTCACGGCAGAGGCTGCAGCCCTTCGGTACCTTGCAACTGCCTCCGGAGTCCCCTGGGATAACATATCCCAGAAAGACTCCTTCTTCAGTCGGACGGCTTCCCTGCCGCAGCTTCAGCAATGGAAACTTTGAACATTGTCCACTCGGGTTCAATGCCCCCAG
Organism: Sander lucioperca; assembly: GCF_008315115.2. Lineage (NCBI taxonomy): Eukaryota > Metazoa > Chordata > Actinopteri > Perciformes > Percidae > Sander > Sander lucioperca. The sequence goes on from NC_050191.1 coordinate 6,536,854, forward strand.
CCTCCACAGGGATGCACGAAAAGCTCCGCCGGAGGTGTGAGTTGAAAGTCTGTCGGACAGGGGCCTCCTCCAGACGTTCCCAGTTCACCCGCACTACCCGTTTGGGTTTACCAGGTCTGTCCAGAGTCTTCCCCCACCCTCTGACCCAACTCACCACCAGATGGTGATCAGTTGACAGCTCTGCCCCTCTCTTCACCCGAGTGTCCAAAACATACGGCCTCAGATCAGATGAAACGATTATAAAATCGATCATTGACCTTTGGCCTAGGGTGCTCTGGTACCAAGTACACTTATGAGCATCCCTATGTTCGAACATGGTGTTCGTTATAGACAATCCATGACTAGCACAGAAGTCCAACAACAAACAACCACTCTGGTTTAGATCAGGGAGGCCGTTCCTCCCAATCACGCCTCTCCATGTGTCTCCATCATTGCCCACGTGCGCGTTGAAGTCCCCCAGCAGAACTATGGAGTCCCCTACTGGAGCCCCATACAGGACTCCATTCAAGGTCTCCAAGAAGGCCGAATACTCCGAGCTCTTGTTTGGTGCATACGCACAAACAACAGTCAGAGTTTTCCCCCCCACAACCCGCAGGCGTAGGGAGGCGACCCTCTCGTCCACCGGGGTAAACTCCAACGTAGTGGCGCTCAGCCGGGGGCTTGTGAGTATCCCCACACCCGCCCGGCGCCTCACACCCTGGGCAACTCCGGAGAAGAAAAGAGTCCAACCCCTATCCAGGAGTATGGTTCCAGAACCGAGACTGTGCGTAGAGGTAAGCCCCACCAGATCCAACTGGTAGCGCTCCACCTCCCGCACAAGTTCCGGTTCCTTCCCCCACAGAGAGGTGACGTTCCACGTCCCCAGAGCCAGCGTCTGCTGCCCGGGTCTGGTCCGTCGAGACCCCAGCGGTTCCTCCCACAGGTGGTGGGCCCATGGGTTGGAGAGAGAGGTGCCACGTAGCTTTTTCGGGCTGTGCCCGGCCGGGCTCCGTGGCAAACCCGGCCACCAGGCGCTCGCTGACGGGCCCTCCATCTGGGCCTGGCTCCAGACGGGAGCCCCGGGCTTCCTCCGGGCAGGGTCACATCATCTCTACCTCGTTTTTTCATAGGGTTTTTGAACCATTCTTTGTCTGGCCCCTCACCTGAGACCACTTTGCCTTGGGAGACCCTACCAGGAGCACAAAGCTCCAGACAACACAGCCCTCAGGTTCATAGGGACACACAAACCTCTCCACCACGATGAGGTGATGGTTCCCGGAGAAGTACAACAGGTGATTTTCAGCAAAATGAGTACTTTTACTTTTAATACTTTGAAGTAAATTTAGCTGATAATACTTATGAACTTATACTTTTGCATGATTTTGAATGCAGGACTTTAGTATTTTTAAATGAATGTATTGGTAGTTTTATGTAAGTACAGGATCTGAGTACTTCCACTGTTTACAGAAACACCAAAAACTTGCATTATTCTCCATTTATATTCTATTTTCGTATGTATTTCTCTTCAAGACTTAAAGTAAAATGTATTGATTCCTCACAGAGATCAATATAGCTCATCTTATGTTCCCCCCTCGCCACATGTCTCCTCATGCTGAGGGTCGGTCTGCTCCCTCGCCTCCTTGTCGGGACCCAGGGTGCTTGCTGCTCCTGTTCTGGGTGCTGACAGGCCCAGCTGTCTGTGTTTTTTGCCCTTGGCTGTCACTCATTAATTTCCACCAAAGGCCCCTAAGCGACAGCTCTGCTTCATACTGACCATACTTGGAAAAGAGGTACTCAGCGAACAAACAGACACACACACATACCAAACACAAGTGTACACACACAAACACACAAGGAAAATAAGGGCACATGTAAGTCATACTGTGGGACACACAATGAGTATGACAAGGCTGGGCTTTAGTACACACATGTCAAAAATGAAATAAAGTGTACTGCAGTTTAAGTACCTTAGTAATATCTCGTAAATCTACAGGAAAAAAAGTAATTTTCTGTTGCTATAATAAACATAAAAGCATACATTTAAAAAAATGTTTGGCTACCTGATGCAGGTTATACAGGCATAAAATGCCTGAACCCTGCACCTACAGTACTGTAATTCACTGCAGTACAAGAAATGCCTGGGTGCATACATGGAGTGCAGACTGTAAATGTACAGGTCAAAGTGTGCAGCTGTAAATTCCAAATATAATGTTGTTAAGCTATCTGTATCTGTATAATGTGCTCGCAGTTACAACCGTCCACAAACTCTTGAGGTCAGCAACAGAAAACAAGAGTATTGAATCTTAACAATTTATCGTTTCAAACTACTGTACTGTCTGTGTGTGTGTGTGTGTGTGTGTGTGTGTGTGTGTGTGTGTGTGTGTGTGTGTGTGTGTGTGTGTGTGTGTGTGTGTGTGTGTGTGTGTGTGTGTTGGTGTTAATCACAGACCCTCGGCCCAGCCACGCGTCCCCACACTGCAATGTAAATTGGATCTGTTAATGAATGTTTTCTTTCATCACATACAAGTGCAAAGTAACTATCCTATCTATGCCCACCTTGCCTCTCCGTTTACTGCCCCAGTGTGCCAAGCATTCAGACTAAATGAAAATATACACAGGCACAACCATGCCTGGCATCCCGTCTTAACAAGCTGCAGAAACACTGCAAAGCACGGCTGCTATGCTGCAGGGAATCTTGAGAATCTTCATGCTTAGACCGGCGAGCTCTTCTCCCAGCTTTCACTGTTATCGCACTGATCACTGCGTTAGAGACCTGTGTTTCCAGCAGCGATTTAATGTAAAAAAATTCAGGAATAAAAACAATTAAGTTTAAAAACAAATAAGATTTCCTTTTCAGCTAACTTTCAGCTTCATGAACATCAAAAGACACAAGTTGAGGCAATTTGTCAGCTAATGTTGGCTCATGATGAGAAAAATGATGGTCATTCAAATGCCACAAATAAAGACTTACAGTGAGATTATATTTCAAATTATACTAAATATGTATGAATTGTTGCTTAGTTACAGTCGTCACGATCATATCAAGCTTCCCTCAATGTTTATTCCATAAATCCTATTTTTTGCTTCACTACTTTCCTTTTTGCAGATTGCAAATAGCCATTTCATGCAATATTACATGAATTTTATAATTACAACCCAAAGTTTAAATCCCAGCTAGTAAGTATTAGAAGAGTTGATACCCAGCCAATGGAAACACAACTGTTTTAGATTCAAGAAGCTTTACAGTAAGAGAGAAGAGAAGAAGGTGAGAGAAACAAACCTCCCTGATGAAGACACAGTGTATGTTTATTGATTAATAAAATGGCAACCGGACCAAAAAAATACATTAGAGGAGCATAGTGTTTAAAAAAAGTGCAGTAAGGCTGCACATTGAGCACGATTGTCAATAAAACACAAGGTGCTGAATTACACTCATTAGTTGTCATATTTATTACATATTTAATATAAGTTTGCTGGTGTAAGCCGTCTCTCCCTCAGTCTTACAGTTACACAGTCCATATAACTGACATGGTAACAGCTTAACATTGACTTAACAGCAGTTGGTGTAAACTGTATGCAACAGAATGCAGACAAGAGTGGAGACAGGCTGGCCGATCAGCCCAGAAACCTTAGCAGCAGTGTTAAAACTGTGCCACATTCGTCAGATTGTGTTCTGCGTGACATGGATTCCTGACACAAATCCTCCATTGGTGTCTCCATAAAAAGTGAACAGCGCAGTCTGCAAATGAGGAATTCTGCTGTTGCAGCGGGCGGGAGGAATTCACGGCTTGTCACAGTTCATTTCTGCATGAGAACATGAGCCACTGAATCCTCCACGCTCACTTGTTCCAGATCAGGTTGATTGTGTGGAGAGATGCAGCAATTCTGTGGAAATATTCTCCCTTGTACATGTATTCATGTCCAAAAGTTGCCACACATACCAATAGGCCTACTTAACATGCATGAAATCTGTGAGAATATTTGTATAACCTTACTATTGTCAAGGCTACATCTTATTTTATTATTTTACCGCTTATTTAATACTGTAATGTATGCTTATATTTGTCATTATATTTAAATCAAATCATTTGAATAAGATGAATAAGATACAAGATAAACTACTGAAGCCATGAAAGGAAATTTAAGTGTCACAGTTACAAAAAGTAGGCTAGTCAAGTACTTTAGTTCAGAGAATATCACAAACATGAGGTAGCCTACTATATACAATTCTACTGCATATTGTGTAATAGGTACTGTATATATAATATACACAGATTGGAAAGAGCCAAGCCTGTGGGTTCTTAACTTTGCACTGCACACACACACACACACACACACACACACACACACACACACACACACACACACACACACAAGCATACACCATAGACCATATGTGACTGAATTATGAATAGCGTTGCTTTTTGTTTTGTGAGTTCTTCTCTATGTAATGTCGATATCTTATAAACTTCCCAGGAAAGGGCTAAAAATAGCCCATCTCAATATATGTAGCCTTAGAAATAAGATTCAGGACATTGACAATTTGCTAAAATCAGACAACATTCATATTCTGGCCATTTCTGAGACCCACTTAGACGACTCATTTTATGATGCTGTAGTGGAAATACATGGATATAACATCTATAGAAGAGACCGGGATACCTATGGGGGAGGAGTAGCAATATATATTCAGAGTCACATTCCTGTTAAGCTCAGAGAGGACTTAATGTCAAATGCAGTTGAAATGTTGTGGCTGCAGGTTCACCTGCCTCATTTAAAACCTTTGCTGGTGGGATGTTGTTATAGGCCACCAATTTCTAATAGTCAGTATTTAGATAATTTGTGTGGAATTATTGAAAGAGTATGTGATTTGAATAATGAGATTTATCTCCTGGGAGACCTGAACATTAATTTACTTTCATCAAGCTGTCCACTAAAAAAGAGACTTCTAACTGTAACTAGTGCCTGTAATCTGGTTCAGCTCATTAATCAACCTACCAGAGTATTCAAGAACAGTACAAGAACTATATCATCCACATGCATTGATCACATTTACACTAATGCTGTAGAATCGTGCTCAAGGGATTTAGCGATCATAATCTAGTAGCAATATCCAGGAAAGTCAAAGTTCCAAAGGCAGGGCCTAAAGTAGTGTTTAAGAGATCATACAAACAATTCTGCTGTGAGTCGTATGTGGATGATGTTAAAAATATTTGTTGGTCTGATGTGAGTAAGATGACAGACCCAGATGCTGCAGTTGAAGTATTCATGAAACTGCTGCTTCCAGTTATTGATAAGCACGCACCGGTGAAGAAAATGACTGTTAGAACTGTTAGTGCCCTTTGGATGAAAAAATGCATGGTTGATAGAGATGAGGCCAAACGAGTGGCAAAAAGGTCTGGATGTACATCTGATTGGCAAACATATTGTAAAATACGGAACTATGTGACTAAAATGAACAAAAAGAAGAAGAAATTGTATTATGAAAGTAAAATAAATAATGGAAAATATGATGGAAAAAAACTCTGGAGTACCTTAAATGATATCATGGGCAGAAAGAGTAACTCAACTCCATCTTTCATTGAGTCAGACGGGTCTTTCATTACTAAACCCTTTGAAATTGCTAATCATTTTAATGATCATTTTATTGGCAAAGTGTGTAAACTAAGGCAGGAAATGCCAACAACAAGTTGTAATCCATCATGTTCATGTATAACAGACCAAATAATGAAAGACAAGAACTGTATTTTTGAGCAAAGTGAGTATAGAACAGGTGGAAAAAATATTGTTGTCCATCAATAATGAAAAACCACCTGGTACTGACAACTTGGATGGAAAATTACTGAGGATGGTTGCTGACCAAATTGCCACTCCTATCTGTCACATTTTCAATTTAAGCCTTGTAAGTAATGTTTTTTTCTCAAATTTGGAAAGAAGCTAAAGTTATTCTTTTGCCCAAGCTAGCTAGAGCTGCCTTCACCGGCACTAACAGCCGACCTATTAGTTTGTTGCCTGTTCTTAGCAAACTATTGGAAAAAATTGTATTTGACCAGATACAGAGCTATTTTTCTGTTAACAATTTGACAAGCAAGTATCAGCACGCTTATAGGGTAGGTCACTCAACATGCACTGCACTTACACAAATGACGGATGATTGGTTAAAGGAAATTGATCAGAGGAATATTGTGGGAGCAGTACTGTTAGACTTCAGTGCTGCCTTTGATGTTATTGATCACAAATTATTATTGGAAAAACTTGTATGTTATGGTTTTGCACCATCTGCTTTATCATGGATAGAAAATTATGTATCCTACAGAACACAAAGAGTTTTCTTTAATGGAAGCTTTTCTGACACAAAACATTTAGAGTGTGGAATTCCACAAGGAAGTTCGCGAACGATCTTCCACTTGCCTTTAAAAAAGCTAATGTGTCCATGTATGCAGATGATACAACAATATACATGTGTGCACCTACTATTAATGAAATAACTGCAACACGCAACAAAGAGTTGCAGATAGCACTAGAATGGGTTATTAACAATAGACTATTCCTAAATATGTCAAAGACTAAAAGCATTGTATTTGGTACAAATCATTCCTTGAGCTCTAGGCCTCAGTTGAATCTGATGTTGAATAATGTAGCTGTTGAACAAGTAGAGGAAACAAAGATTCTTGGTGTTTTCTTAGATTGTAAACTGTTGTGGACAAGACATATAGATTATCTTGTTGCAAAGATGGGGAAGAATATTTCTGTTATAAAAAGATGCTTGGCGTTTTTAACACCACACCTAACCAAACAAGTTCTGCACACTCTAGTTTTATCACATCTTGACTATTGCCCAATGATATGGTCAAGTGCTGCAAAGAAAGATCTAGGAAAACTGCAGCTGGTTCAGAACAGAGCAGCTCGTCTTGCCCTTCAATGTCCACTTAGGTCTAATGTAAACAACATGCATGTTCAACTCTTCTGGTTGAAAGTTGCGGAGAGCCTTTCAGCATCACTCCTCGCTTTTGTCAGAAACATGAATGAATTAAAAATTCCTAATTGTTTGTATAGTCAACTTACATTTAGTTCTAACACACATAAATACTCCACTAGACATGCCACTAGAGGTCTTTTTAAAGTTCCTAGAGCCCGAACACAATCAATGCAATGTACAGTATTGTATCGAGGGATGGTTGCTTGGAACTCACTTCCAGCAGAGATTGCCAAAGCGCCTAATATATCAAGTTTTAAAAAAACAAGTAAAGGATCATCTAAGTGCCCTAAGACTGTAACTATATTTTTGTACTTAGTTTATGTATACGAATATTGATATGTAAACAAAGATGTTGTAAGATTTAATTTTTACTATGCTCTGTGTTTATGTATTTAATGTGATATCATATATTATTATCAGCATACATGGAAAGGAAAATGTATATCTGCAAGGAAAAGAATACTAGCTATACTGCTCTTATTTTTTATATTCTATGACTGTTTTGTCTGAAAATGTTTTATTTTTTTGTAGTTTTGTTTGTTTTGTCTGAAAATGCAGTTTTATGTTCTGTGTGGACCCCAGGAAGAGTAGCTGATGTTCTGCATCAGCTAATGGGGATCCTAATAAAATCAAATCAAATCAAACATAGTGAATACAAAAGGTGTGCAGTAATGTATAAAACAGTTAGCTTGAGTTGAGTTAACTCAAAGCCAGAAGTCCAAATGCATTTGGCCACAATAGCTAATATTGGGGGCTACTTCCGTTTATTTAAGTTAGTTATTTTGAGTTAAGTTAAATCAAGTCAGGTTAAAGGACAATTCTGGCGCAAAACGAACCTAGGGGTTATTAACAGATGTGTACCCACTCGATCGCTCTCTGGGACATGTTTTCATGCTAATTGAATGTGTTTGTAGCTTGAAAGAAGCTAGCGCGGACAGCTGATTAGCTTACAACGCTAGTATTCGGGGCACAGGGAAAGTAAAAACAAATTGCTATTTATACCACTAAAAAGGCTCAAAATATCACCAAACTTCAACGGTAGCATAATGAGGGTCCCTAAATGTTAACCGAAGCATTGAGAACATTGTAATTGTACAGACAGTTTATTGAACGAAGAGTTGCGGGAGCTCCGTGAAAGGGCTATGAGAGAGAGAGAGTGCTAACGGTAGTCAATGCCGCAACACTGCCTCGTACTTCGGGAAATTGGTGGTCTACATGCGGACATTGTGAAACTACGACCACCGAACAGGAGTGTCTGTGTTGCAAGGAGTGGGACCTGTTGCGTCGCGATGCCCAAGAGACACAGTGTTTTGTACATTCTGAAGATTTCCCCTCTCTGATAAACAGGGCTGTACTTGAAACTTTTTTCTATGTCCCGAAAATAAATTGGAGACGGCGACACAGACCGGAGGGACCAGATGGACAGTTATCCACTGAGTAAGTACACTAGACAAGTTATGTGCGATTATTTCAGATATATTGAGCAAATTGCTTTTGATTTTAGTTTGCATCACCAGCTGTAAGTCATGACTGGTTTTCAAGACGGCAGTGGCATGTAAAAATGAGTGTCTTTATAATGTATCTTTTCAATAAACTGTCTGTACACTTACAAAGTTCTCAATGCTTCGGTTAACATTTAGGGACCCTCACTATGCTACCGTTGAAGTTTGGTGATACTTTGAGCCTTTTTCGTGATACAAAATAGCGATTTGTTTTTACTTTCCCTGTGCCCCGAATACTAGCGTTGTAAGCTAATCAGCGGTCCACGCTAGCTTCTTTCAAGCTACAAACACATTCGATTAGCATGAAAACATGTCCCAGAGAGCGACAGAGTGGGTACACATCTGTTAATAACCCCTAGGTTCGTTTTGCACCGGAATTGTCCTTTAAGTAAGTTAGGTTAAAGCGAATTAAGGTAAACAAAATTGTTAAATAATCAGTTAAGCTAAGTTATGTTTATTTAACCTCTTAACGATCCGACGGCCTGGCTACATGCTGTCTTTCAGAGGCATATTTACGTTGAGTTAGATTGATTTAAGCTAAGTTTAGTTTGATTTATTTAAGATAAGATAAGATAAGTTTAGTTAAATGTATTCGTTTATTTCCATTTAGCTAAGAGATTAATTTACTTTAAGTTGGGTAAGGTTTATTTACGCTAAATTGAGTTAGGTTTATTAGTTCATTTTATGTTAGATGTTAGATTTATTCACGCTTTACATAAGACACAAAATACATTAAAACACAATAATAATAATAATAATAAAAAAAAAATAATTCAATTAAAGTTAAGGATTTCATGTCATGCAGGGACCATCTTTTCTTTGGGGGTCACTTGTTTCTAAACTGAGGGCTGCAGGATCTCTACTGCTCCTTCTATTATTACCAACAGCCTCGTTCATTTTTGTAACCCCAACTCCAGCTCATCAAGACCAACAGCTTGTAAATAATCTTCTCAACCACATAATCCCTTTGAGTAAACACGGAGACACTATCCCTCTAATGCTCTTGCTGCAAACTAAAAGCACAACAATGTATTATTTTTGTATCTTTCATTTGTTTGTTACTTGTATTCCTTATTTAATTATTTTTGGTGCTAAGTGCAAATTGAATGTCTCCAAGCTGCGACATTGTTTTTTTGTTCAGCTTTGAAAGCGGCTGCTACTCAAACAGCTTGATTTTTCTTGCCATTTACCAGATGTCAAAAAGAACAAATATAAGGGTTTTCATACACGTCGTTCTGCTATCTGGCAAGTGATTGAATCCTTTCGATCTCTGTGTGTCACAGCACCTATGGGCGCCAGTGAGTAAATGGTGGCAACAGAGAAAACAGAGAAGGCATCTATCAGCAGGACAAGTCATAACTTTGAATATGATATTGTAGCTTCGCCAGGTTGATCAGGTTTCAACTCACTGAAGCTAAGGTCCTGTGACTGGCAACAAGACTCTTCTGCCAGCCATTCGACCACCATCTTGCAGTGTTTAGGGATGAGGTCAGACTCCAATTGTGTGTGTGCATGTGTGTTTGTGTGAGAGAGAGAGACAGAGAGAGAGAGACACCTGCCTCCAGTGTGACAGCTCTATGAGCGTCCTCATGAATCACGAGTCATGTGGCTGCCCTCGTCTCATGTACCCAAGTTAGAAATGTCCCTGAAATCTGGCCCTCTGTGTGTGTGTGTGTGTGTGTGTGTGTGTGTGTGTGTGTGTAAGCAGGACTGAATCCTTAGTAGGGCAGCAGAGGAACATGAGAGGAACAAGGAAATGGAGGGTGGAGGAGAGTTTTTTTTTTTTTTTAAAGATCATTTTTGGGGCATTTTTAGGCCTTCATTTGACAGGACAGCTGAAGACATGAAAGGGGAGATAGAAGGGGGAATGACATGCAGCAAAGGGCCGCAGGTCGGAATCGAACCCCGGCCCGCTGCGTCGAGGAGTAAACCTCTATAAATAGGCGCCCGTTCTACCAACTGAGCTATCCGGTCGCCTGGAGGAGAGCTGTTTGTGTGCATTCATGTGTCTTGTCTTTGCGTGTGTGTGCGTGTGTGCGTGCGTGCGTGCGTGCGTGCGTGCGTGCGTGCGTGCGTGCGTGCGTGCGTGCGTGCGTGCGTGCGTGTGTGTTAGTTTTAAAGAGAGAAAGAGAGAGGTCATGTCGAGGTTTACAGCAAAACGGAGGAGATCAATGGTTGACTCATATGGTTTCACTACAAAGAGTCAAGACGGAACGACAGTGAAGTTTATCTTAAGTACAATTTAATTCCCATTAAAGGGATTATTCAGATTTTTCAAGTGGGGTTGTATGAGGTATTTATCCATGGTCAGTGGATTGCTGATGGCGGTCCGCATGCCCCAGTTTGGAGAAGCAGTTCCGAGGACTGGCACGGAAGCTGAGCAATGTACTGCTGTGGATGGGGGAAGCAGCTAAACATATTTTGACCACTTAAAAAAAAGGCCCACGTAACAAAATCTAAATTAGTTTAAGTGTACGCTATATTTAGAATATTTTCAACGCCTTACTTTGCCGTCAGACAGCCCTGGGGGGGGAACTGAAGCCGTTTTATCCATCTATGCTCTCTTCAAAGCCAACAGACTCTTTTGTCAAAAACAGTATCAATCGAGACAGCGGTAGACTGTCTCGATTGATAGAAATTACTGATTGGTTAGTTTGTTTGTCGATTATCAGAATAGTTGCCGATTAATTCTCTGTCAATCGATTAATCGTTGCTTCTCAAAACGCAAACACATAATTAGTTGGATTGCGGTAAGGCTACTGACTTGGCCAGAGAAGAACATTGCACTGTGTTCGGGCCATAAAACCCTCCTTGATTGTTTAGGATTATTGTCCTGCTGCATCATCCTAAAAACACATGTTCACCCAATATGGATGTGAATGCCTTCAAACACACTTCAAGATGAAAGTCTGCAAACCTCACAGTCATTGCTTCATTTCAAATATAATGTGCTGGAGTACAGAACCACAACAATGAAAATGTGTCTCTGTTATAAAATATATTATTTACCTGACAACGTATTAATGTTTTGTTCTTTATCTCTTTTATTTGTGTTGTGATTCTTTTATGATTTTAGCTTCAATTTGACTTTTAATGCTTTGCTTTTGTCCAAAGAATTGCTATAATCTTATCTTGTAACATCTATATAACTATAACTTTGTACTGCAAGACTGAAACCAGATAACACAATCCACATGAATATGTTAACCAAACAGGCTAATTAGGTTGCTCTTTTTTTTTTGTAGATTCCTGATTACAGCTATTTTAATTATCCATTCTGCTCTACAGTACATCTCTTCAGCCAGCCACTGTCTATTTATGCTTTCATATCTCTCTATCTAACCAGGCTTGATTAGCTGAATGGGTCTCGGGGATAAAGGCAGAAGGAGCAGCAGCTACATTCTTGTTACCAGGTGTCAGGCTCTGGGCCTTCGCAGGAGAAGAAACGGGCACACACACTTGTTGGGGAAATATATTCCATCACCCAGGAGTCTGGCTCTGGCAGCCGTCGCTAAGAAGTCATCCAAACCATTCAAACGGCACAAAACTGGTAATTATGCAAAGCAAAAGCAAAGCATTTGATGAAGATTTCTCACATTTCAGCTTTGCTGCTTTCTGCAGTTTTGGATGCTAAACTGAAAACATTTTTTTTTGTTTCTTCAGAGTCTCGCTTCTCACCATCACCTCGTCACCTTGCAGGATACTCTTAATTAGAACCGCATTGTCAGCTAGATCTTCCCCGCTCCTTAATTAAGAGGAATCAACCTTACCCTCTTCACATTGTCCAGCTTTGAAGAAAAGGAGCGTTGCCTTTCTTGTCATTTACTCTTTTTTTTCTTTATGATAAGGACATGCTTTTTTTCTGTTGAAGGTTTTCTTTGAATTGACAGATAAAGAGGGAAAGGAAAAGAAGGAGAGGCTGGGTAATGAAAAGACCCATGTTCACCAAGGACCTAGGAGCCACCTGATAAATTGGCTTGTTAAGAGGAGAAAGATCACTATGTGACATATTCCTCCTATTCACTCTCAGCAACACAGGTGCAAAACAGACAGACAAATGGGAATCAATCAAATCACGCTATAGCTGGTGCTTGTATTGGTGTACAAACGCTGACATTCACTCAGCTGGGGGGGTTGATCAATTCAATTTTTAGTTGTATAGACTCAATTTAAGTGATTGTTGCATGTGCATAAACACATGTAGGCAGAGACCGACGGTAGAAATCAAATGTTTGACAGGGCAAACAGGGTCTACCACGCATCCATCCCAAGGCCAATGTCTCACACCGTGTGAATGAGAGAGTGGGGACAATGAAAAGCTGTGAATAAAGGGTGTGTGTGTGTGTGTGTGTGCGTGCACCCTATTACCCAGACACCACCAATATTGTGTGGGAGGATGACTCGGTACTGTGAATAGAGGACAGTGAGAGCATGTTTGATATCTAAAGGGAGAGACAGAAACAAAGACATGAGGGAGTAGAGGGTTTGCAAAATGGAGGTAAATGGGGGGATGGATGGATGGAGGAGGGGGTGGAGAGAAGTATATAAAGGGTATTTTCTGTCAGTCTCCGAGCAACTCACAATAGAAGGTCAGAGAAGAAGGAAAGAAGGGAGACGACAATACGGAAATACAGAATCTTCCTTTATTTAACCACAGACAGACAGATACAGATACACAGGCATGCACAACAAACACACACATACACAAAGTGCGTGTTAGACCCAGGCCTGGGTAACAGAAAGTTACATGAAATATCTCGGAGTAGAAATACACATCCATGATGTGTAATTGGGATTTTTTTTCTTCTCCGTGAACATTTCACAAGACTGATACTAACAATAATGATCTGAAGATGGGGTTAAACTAATTTACAAAACGTTCAGTGATCCAAGAAAATATGAAAAAAAGAATAAAGTTCTGTCAACCACATAATTAAAAGTACCAAACAACATTTTCAGCCAAGTATACAACATAAATAAGACTTACTTTCCATAGTATCAAAGTTGAAGTCAACGTGAAGTATTTCATTTACATTGCTTCTGCAGATAAATCCACTGATTGTGATCCAATTGAAATGAGTTGTTTTACTGCTTAAGCCAAAAAATGCTTTTAAAAAAAACCTAAATCAAGTGACAACAAGCAGGTAATGACAATTACAGGATACGTTCAGGATCTTAAACTATAATGAGCTTTAAAATCCAACAGTTGAGTTCAACTATTAACATTTTCCGCACACATCTCCATCTATTTCAGAGATCTGTAGCAAACATTGATACATATTGAAAAATAAATTATAATTTAAACAACAAAGGCCCTTGGACTTTTTTTTGGGGAACACCAAAATAATTATTGTTTCCCAAACTATTTTCTATCAAAATATATTTAATTTGAAGTCAATCAGCCCAAAGTCAATATCTGATTGATTAAAAAAATGCATGAATGTGTCACGCTCCTTAATAAACTAAGATCGAGCCGTTTCATTTGTTAGCACCTATCAGGAAGTCTTTAGTCAGCTTGAGCAAAGCAGTCTCACTACTGTGGTGAGCCTTACATTTTCTTCCAAAAGAAGTTGAAATTCATAAATGACTTTCATTAAAATGTAAAAAAAATCTTCTCAGGGACTTTAGCACAGGAGGGCACTTTGGAAATGCAATTATGGCGATTGAGGAAACTTTAGCTTCTTTGAAAGAACCTAAATAATAGTGTTTGTAAAAATCTGGAAAGAGCATATGGTACTATGTATTCAAACATACATTTACGTAGTAATATGGATTGACTTCATGCACTGTATACTTCAAAATACATGTAAATTTATTGTTATTTTATTTTTTCAAGAATGTATGGCAAATAACTAATGAACCCCTACCTAACAAAGTAATTGAAAAAGTCATGCTCTTCGCAAAATCAGAGGTGTACATCACCACGGACTGGACCATATTTGAATTTTTTTGTTATCAGCTTGATTTTCTTTTTAATCAAAATGATACATTTATAATATTATACACTCGCCACCACTGTAGAAAGCATCAGAAAACATTCAGTTGTAGGCAAGCTCATTGTTTTCAGATGGTTCTTCACTGCAACTCAAAAGTGATGCTTCTTCCTTTGAGTGTCTGGCAACAAGTGCCCTCTCCTCTCCTCAGAGACGTGAGGAAAAAAATGACTGTTGTTTGCTCAAGGACAAATAATGAAGAAAATAATCATACTTTCCCCCTACTTGAGTGAGTTGTGTAAATGGGAGTCCTTTCTATAGGGCATAGGTTTTTGAAAAAGTTGCATTTTTATAATTTTCCTATCACCAGTCTGCCGGTTCAACGTCCATTAGCAGGGCAGGCTGAAATGTATTTCTGATGCATTAAGTGACATTCAGCAATGGAAACAATTAACTCAATGTTCAAAGGACAAGGTTTCACAAAAAGGATTGTCTGCCATTCATGTAAAAGCCCAGTAAACAACAGGGCTCTCTGTGGCCTTGAACTGAATATTCACTTAAGTGAATTTTCTTTCATTTTTCATTCTTGCATTCATATGATCATAATACTGTTTAGTAGAACTGTCAAATCAATCCTTACCTAGTTACTTGTAGCTTTAGTGGTGCATCATTTGAAAAAAATACAGTGAATTTTCAAAAACCGGCCCAGACAACCTACCTGTTAGGTGATGAAAGGAAAGAGACTCCAAAAATTCAAGTGGATTATAAAGTGGTTAGATGTATTTTATTAATTTCATGACAAAGATGTGAAACATATTTCAACGTATCACATCACCTGTGACCACATTATCTTAGCAAGAGAATGAGAAAATGAATAGCTGTGTTCATCATCCATTTTACATTTTTTTTAATATTTTAAATCTGTATACATTTCTTCAGCTGTGTCTCCAAGAAATTGTGTTTATATGCTACTAATCTGTAACAAAAAATATATTTTTGGAGAAATGTAATATGCCCCAGATTATGTCTTTTATCAACATAATTACGAAACATTTTAACAAACGTGCTATCTGCCAAGTCACAAAATGTTGACACTGAACTCCAAAATGATCCCTGACAATGTATTTGATTTTTTTTTTTTTTTATATCCTGAAACTAAATTATAATTACATTTTTGGGGTATGTTTAGGCACCCAAAGCACTTGGTTGAGGTTAGGGATTTTTCTTGGTTAAATACGAAAAGTTGACTTGAAATTGATTTATTAAGATTCAACCCCAAACCCTAATCTTTCCTGAACCAGACTGCTTTTGTTCAAGAGCTCCAAAATCTCACGATCTGCAGCAATAGTTACTGCCTGAATCTGGTGTCAGTCAGACCCAGAGTCAGGGAGCTTTTACACATACATAACCAAGGTCCGGACCAAAAGAGGTAGGTGTGAAAGCCCCCTCAGATGAGGAGTCTGTTGTGCACTAAAATCAGCGACTAGCAGATGTATCAGAATGGTAAGTGTAGTTAGCATCTTTTATTTGTTTATCTTATTTGTTAACTGTAACTGGCAGTGGCTAACGGCTACACAATGACAGTGTGCTTTTGCTCTCTGTACTGACAATCCGCTCTTTGCTGGCTTTTGCGTATTAAACAGCGATTGGTTTACCAATTGGTTTAAGTAACGTACCTGCACAGACATCTCCCCCTTCAAGAGAGGAATATGAAAACAGCTCTCTAGTGACAAACCCAGAGACGGTTTAGAACAGAGATTTCCCAACTCAGAGTCATTTCCTGTGTCACATGGGTTTTGCCAGTGCCACAGCTCTCTAGGACAGTGTTTCCAAAGCCGGTCTACGGAAAGCCTTTCCACTCCCTATTCAGCCCCATTGTACCAAATTTGGTTGCAGTTCCACCAGAGTTCCACTGGGAGTGATCGCGATCTAGTGCAAAATGAACGGGACTCTATGGAGCTAGACGGCTAAATTTGTCTCTTTCGCCTGATTGTCATTGATAAATCTCATATTTGATTGTAGTTTTTGCAAGTTCAACATGGATTATAGGTCAAAAGTTGAACGAACGAGTACTTATGTCCTTTCGATTTCTTACAGGTTGAGTCGTTGTTGCCCATAACACGCTAGCATTCTGCTGATTACGATCGGAGATCCCGCTTGACGCCATCCGAAGCAGAACCAGAATGTCAGAGTGAATATTTCGCCGTGGTCTTTAAAACATTAGCAAACCTCTTTCTAGCACGTGTATTGACAGGGAGAGCCTGACCTGTCAGCTGTGTTGTCGATGCCTCGAGAGAAAAAAGGAAGTGACTCAGAGCTTGCCGTAAAGCAGTATCTCTGGCCGTACGATGTGTATGACGTCATTGACATTTTAAAAGGCTTTTTAGAACAAAAAAGCCACTTTAAAAAAATCTAACACCCAGCAGTGTGTATTTTCTTCGCCTCCCCTTTCGAATGCAACATTCAAATTACTAGACAAAAAATTATATGGATTTTGAGGGGTATAGCTCCATAGAGTCCCATTCATTCTGCACTGGCCTGTGAGCGCCCCCTATATGGAACTCTGGTGGAACTGCAACCAGTTCAGAAGCCGGAAGTAACGAGAGAGTGGAACTTCTTCCCTTACTAGAAATTCTTTGGTGTTTCTCAAATGGGGGTACGTGTACCCCTAGGGGTACTTTGGGGGACTGCAGGGGGTACATTTTTCAGTTACAAGCCTGTTGTTACTTCTAGTGTCTTTTTTTTCATCAAGTTTGTCACTTTTTTTTAAGTTTGTCCCCTTTTTTTGAAGGTTTTGTCGCTTATTTTGACCTATTCTTGCCTTTCTTCCTTATAGTCTTTTTTTCTTCAAAGTTTTTGTCTCTTTTTTTCAAAGTCTTTGTCACTTTTTTCGAAGTTTGTCGCTTATTTGTATTTTTTTGTCACTTTTGTCGCCCTAGTTCTGTCTTCCTTCTTTTACAGGCACGCGGGGACCTATTTTTGACCAGGGGTGCTGAATAACAAAATAATGGATGTCTGACGATTTCTCCCCCCAGGAAATGTTTCGGATTTTGACAGCTAAATACGTCATTTTACCGCGGTGTATGGGTGAGAATGAGACGTTTTCGAAAAGTCCTAGGCAGCCACAAATTCCAATGTTCCACAATTAGGTGACAGCACTCGCCACTCCGACTACACTGCGAGCACCCTACCATCATAGAAGCGCACTTGACATCATTAGCCTGTTTCAGTATATAGCTAAGTTAAATTACTTTTCTGATCGTCAAAACCATACCAGAGATGTTTGGCTTGAAAATATATGCTAATAATCAGGCTGTAATGACCTTGCCAACAATTTCTGAATACCCTAACTTGTGCCTTCTCCACAGCAAATGTGTCCTAACCATGTCACAGTGGTTTCTGTTACACAAAACATATGCAATGAAAACTATCGTACTTACAGGCATTGCCCTCACAGGGAACGGAACTTATTCTTTTTGCAGAATAACCAAAGTTTCAGGAGACACTGAACCAGCGTGTAAATCGTAGTTCTTTTCCACACGTGAACAGGAAGTAAGCTGAACGTATTCCCGTATTTCAGGATAATTACCAATTGTGCCCAGTAGATGGCACTCTAACACAACAAATGACACGAGAAACGGCTTATCATTCATTCTCATCTCAGCTGAAAAGACTGTTGAAAAGTTTCTGACCCGAACCTCCTTCCAGGATAACTGAAGTTGCTTGGCTGACAGGGCTTTTCGAATCCTTCTGTAAAGTTAACGTTAACTAGGTGCTCTTCAACTGCCCCAACAGAGTTTGCCTCGGTGGTGGACGAGGAAACATCAACTGTAACATCTACAGATGAAATATTGCTAATTTTGGCCGCTTCTTGTAAATCTTGTATCCTTTTCTGCGACATATTCTTCTTTACAACTAACGTTCCAGTCAACTAGCCTCAGCCTGCTCGCTTCTCAGCGAGTCACGTCACTTGACTCACTGTCACTTTGACCTCTATAGCAGCTATAACAGTTCATTTTTAGTAGGCTGTATTTTAATCTATCCATAACTCTTTTTTGCTATATGCCTCATTTTTTGATATACAAAAATATAAATAATGTTAGACTGTGAATTAGTAATTATTTAAAAAATAAAAATTATAAAATCCAGCTCCTGGTGCAGCACCCTCAGCACCCCCCTTCCCGCGCCCTTGTTCTTTTACTGGGGTTTTTTTCTACGTTTTTATTACTATTTTCAACCTATTATTGCCTTACTTCCTTCTTTCTACTGTCTTTTTCCAAGGTTTTGTCAGGTTTTTAAAAAAAGTTTTTGTCACCTTTTTTCATCAGCATTTAAATGTTTTCCAGGTACAAGGCTGTTGTTTAGTAAATCTATCGCTGACATCGCTGTATTGTTTCCTCTTTATATAGACTTTTTTTCTTCAGTTATAGAGAATTTTTGACAAACGTTGCACAGATACAACTCAGTATAGTCATGGTCAACATTTAACGGGACATAAACATAAGAAAAACATTTTTGAGTGGAGGGGAAAGGCAGATTAGAGCTGTGTATGTAAAATAAAATCCTTCCACCATCTCTCCTGCCACTCAAGGAAAGGTCAAAGCACTCTGACAGCAGCTGCATGAATGGCATCAGCTTCTAAAAGCTCATTTAAGAACCGATGTCTTGAAAAAGGAGAGAGAGGAGGAAAAATAGTGAAAAGAATGAACCTGAAAGTTTCTGTGTATAAACGAGGTAAACACGTGGTTAAATAGTTCGTAGTGTGTATGCTTCGTGTCCACATTGTCGCCATATCAAGGTTGTGATGTACAGAACGTGAATAGTTCATATTTGACAGATTTGAAATTCCACTCACTCAACTGAGTGCTTTTGTAAACATAAAGGAGGACAAACTATACAGAACTGCTTGTCCTGCAGGTGGAGAAAGCAATGTGGAACTGATGCAATCAAAACATTTATGACTAAATAACGAATGAAAACTGAAGTCGACATCTGCAATCAGCTGATGTTTTTAATTACAGTGGTGGAATGTAACTATGTACATTTACTCAAGTACTGTACTTGAGTATAGATTTGAGATGCATGTATTTTACTTCAAACTTTTCATGTCACTTTCTATTTCTATTCCACTACATTTCAGAGAGAAATACTGTACTTTTTACTTAACTGCATTTATCTGACAGTTTTCGTTACTTTACAAATTAAGAGCTTGAAAAATGTGTTTTGTTATAAATTAAACAGTATCTACAAGTACTGAAATGATTAGTCGATTAATCAATTACTCGATTGACATTAAAAACATTTTATTGTTTCAACTTCTCAAATGTAAGAATTTGCTATTTTTACTTTTACAATTAATTTTTTGGGTTTGTACAACATAAAAATCCTGCTTTTACGGTATATGAATGCATGCATAATAATAATCTAATGATATAGTATATAATAGTATAACAGTCACATGGGGACATTTTTCTGAATTCAGTACTTTTACTTGTAAGTATTTTACTTACTTCTCCTCAAGTAAAATGTTGAATGCAGGAACCCACACACCGTTCATCTGCACACACAGCCCACACAAAGATGACACAGAGCTGGATTCAAATCAACAAAGTATCTGTGTAACTATCAGATTTTAAAAGGAGATGTCCGACTTCCAGTCTGCAGTCTTTGTGGTCTTTGATGTGAATAGCTTTGCACCTTGGACGCTTTCTGACCCATAACACAAGAGTTCATTCATTCATTCAGACCACCAAAGAAAAGATGCAATTAAGCCCACAGATAATAGTCAGTGCTTTTACCTTGAATGTTTTAATGGGCTGAATTCACGGGTGTAAATGGCGTATTGTGATGAAAGAATAGTTTCATTTCTCTCTTGCTATAACTTTAATTCTTCACTGTCGCAGACAGGCTTGTTTACCTCGAGGTCATGTCCTCTCTGCTTTGTGCCATGTGAGAGAATGAAGACGTCTATTTCCATTAGCAACTTCATTAAATGAAGAGTAAACTGTTGCATTATTATGGGTGCTGTGTGTCTGCATGACACAATGTCTGCACTGTTTTAAGTTTACAAGACCACTTCTCTGCAATACAGTATTGAGTAATAATGTGCACAATTTTATCAAAAGCAGCTTTCAGTCTTAAAAAAAATGCTTTTTGAAGTGCAGCTAAGGCAATAATTAGGATTCTTATTGCCAAGGTGAGCCAAGACAAGGAAGAGTCTTATAAGAGCAGAAGCCACTAAAGCACTTTTATGTAGTCTGTGTATACTTTCTATGAGGGACGGGCTCGACTGTGGTGAATACTTTGTTTATTTTATACTGTAAGGATGTATACTATGTATGTGTGAAATGAAAAATTGTTTCTGAGCTCGCACTTGACACCCAAGTATACCTTCTCTCTCTCTTAGACACAAGCCTTCATTTCTTTACTGTAACTCAAACTATGAGAAAAATGTTCATCCGACATGTTGACAACGAAACATGTCACTTCATGAAAATAGGCGATGAAATTAAATTGTGCCTTTTTTGTATATAAATGAAAATCTGGACAATATAAAAGCACTATTCTGTGAAGTCATCGACTTTAGAGTTCAATTTTGTAAATGATTTTAATTTGAAATAAGTTGAAGGCAATCATTTATATTTTCCTTATTGTCAACAAATCAAAACAAGTCATACAATAATTGTAATCCCAAGCCTGATATATCTTATTCCTTTCACAGAGCAACATGATGATTCCTTTGGAGCTGTGTTTGTGTCCGCATGATGAATGTAAGTCCAATGTTCACTCTCCTTTTAGCTCTGTTTTAGGGGGAAATATCGCTCTTTAGCTGCTAAATGCTCCACTATGTTCACCAACTACTCTCTGACTCTGGCTGTCTGCGGTTTGCTGCTGAGCAGATAGTTTACAGTGTACAGTGGGTTGTTAGAAAGTTTTCACTGACAACAGCTGCCTCCTGCAGCCGAAAACGATGCTATGGGAGCTGTGAGAGTGAACCAAAACAGTAAAGTTGCCTGTCAGACAGCTAAACAATAAGACTCACTATAAAGCTCCTAAAGCCGAGAGGAGCTGCAGATTCAGGTGATAATTATAATTATAATTATCTTTCGACCCCTTTTCAGTGTTACGTTTTTATCAAATTACATTTTACGTCTTTTGTAGTTTTAAGGGCATTGCATCAATAAATAAGAGTAAAAACTGACAGAAATACTAATCCCATTCACCACACCCCCAACCGGTGCCGTCAGACACCGCCTACCAAGAGTCTGGGTCTGTCCGAGGTTTCTTCCTAACAAAAAAGGGAGTTTTTCCTTGCCACTGTCGCAATAGCTACTGCTAATGCTTGCTCTTGAGGCAACCACTGTAATAGTTGGGGCTTCGTAAACTACAGAGTGTGGTCTAGACCTACTCTATCTGTAAAGTGTCTCGAGATAAGCTACATGGACCTTGTAGTAACATAGATTTGTTTCAAACGTGTATTATATTTCACTTAAATATGCATTATGAAGAGTAGAGTTTTTTAATTAAATTAGTTTTTTAGAAAATTCTGCAAGGCACAGGGTCACACGGGTCATATTTTAATAACTGTACTTTATTATGTGTCACGGCTGTGACTGTGCGTGTGCCTCTGCAGATCTCCAGTGTTTCTTGTGTTTCCCTCTCCCCTGTATTTCCAGCACCTCCATGTTGGTGTCGCCATGGCTCCCAGCTCCTGGCCCCCAGCTCCCGGCCCCCGGCTCCACACACACCTGCCTGCAATTGACTCATCACTTCCCTCAGCTCACTCACCTGCCATCCATCAGCTCTTCAGAAGTTCTCCCCCGGCTCTTCACCTAGGCTGTTCATCACCACATTTTCAGACACTGCAACGATTTGACTGTGAGATTGGTAGTCGAATCAGGCTCCTTAGTTTGAACAGGGTCACCCCTACAAGATATACGTATGAATATAATTATATCCAAGACACATGCGATGATCTTGTCATGCAACTGCTGAATTAGGGTACTGGCACCTTTTTCGGACCAATTCAGGCACTGGTTGTAACATTATGTAAAAGGATAATATAAGTACCACCTTCTGAGAGCCTCAAAACAACCATTCATGCATGCTTCCTATTGTACTGACCTATGGTTATAAAACAATAACACCAACAAGTCCTGCGTATGAAAATACAAGCTGCAGTTTGCCAAACTATCCTCAATGCAGTGCTCAGTTCTGGGAGATTATTATGTTATGCCAAACAGCATATATATATATATATATATATATATATATATATATATATATAAACTGACTGAGGTAAGAAAGCAATGTATCTGTGGTGTATTTAAGTACCGTACAATTTTGAGATACTTATGCACAGTATTTTTACTTAACTACAATTATCTGACAGCTTTAGTAACTGCTTGCATTACAGCTTATTATATTACACACAAACCACATCATCTTTATAAAATACATTGTTATAGACTGAACTACCCAGCAGTATATACGGTACAGTAAAATAGAGTTAAAATTGGAGCCATGTTGACCAGCTGCAACATCGAAGTGAAGCTTAAATATGAATCCATTAATATTGCATTTCACTGTCAGGAGCCATTCTGTGTGTATAAGTATTGCACTTTTACTTTCGATACAATTTGCAGATAATGATAAAACTCATGTACTTTTACTTAAGTAAAATGTTGAATGCAGAACTTTTACTTGTAATGGGGGTATTTTTACATTGTGGTAGTAGGCCTACTACTTTTACTTTAGTAAATGATCCCAGTACTTCTTTCACCACTGTAAGGAGCAAATACAAAGAAAGCTTTTTATTGTCGTAAATATAATGTTTTATTGACTAAACGTCGTTTATTGTAAAAAAAAGAAAGTACATTTGTAAATAAAATGCATATGATAGCATTATTAAGAGTTAATGAGGCTTTAGCTACATAGCATAGCAGAATATTAATTAATTTTAAATAGTTATCTGTGTAATTATTGAGTGTCAGAGTGTCATCTTCTCGCAGAAAGCCTTTGGGTTCACCTCAGCAAAAATCAATAACTATTATTTTTGTGAATGGAGACCTTGAGTTTGCAGTGAAAAACATTTTCAAAAGACTTTTCTTTAAGGCAAATCAATCAACCTTTGTTTGAATCTGCTGCTCCCTCTGCTCTTCCACTCAGCACTGGTACACGTAAAAAAAAAAGAAAAGCTTAAAGTGGGAGTTTGCTGCCCTCTAATGGACATTTGGAGAACTACACCTTCTCTCTAATACTTCTCCCCTGGAAAAGAGGCTTAAGAAACAGGAGAGAGGCAAGTATTCCGACCCTTTACTTACTAAAGGTAGTACCAAAAGTAAAGGATGGATTCAAAACCTCACTCAAGTACCGGTATGTAAGTATTATCAGCTAAATGTACTCAAAGTGTTAAAAGTATAGTATTCCCTGTCAGTGTTTTCCTATTCTATCTGATGTTTCTATCTGATATTAATATTCCTGCTGCATTAATTTGTATGTTGCATTTTACTGCTGTCGATGTTTAAGATTGTGCTTATTTTAACTCCTTTATACACTGTTGGGTAGTTTAATCTACAGCAAGCATCATATCCTATAAGATCATCATATGTTTGTAGCGTTGCTGTCCTGTGAGAACCACGTAAAACGTCAACTTTTCAAGGTGTGACGATGCATTTTCCAGCTGATCCAAGAGGCTTTCTAAAGACTTTATTAAGCTTAAGAAGGAGGAAAATTGAAATCATATCTTCCTAACAAGTATTTTCTGTGTAGTCACATCCTGATGTACTGTGATCAATTACAAACAAATAAAAGAGTCATAGTGTTGCATTTAGGTGTTATATTATAGCCTACTACAGTACAGTGAACACAGCATGTTGAGGGTTCAAACTACAGTAATAATACTAACAAAGTCCAGGCAGGCATGGATTGGCCATAGGGAGTACCGGGAAGATTTCCCGGTGGGCCGGTCTATTTGTGTGGGCTGAATGGGCTGCGGCTGCACTCCGGTCGAAAACGTTTTGATCGGCCATAAAGAGAAGAGAGATCACATAATTTGGCCCACTTGTGTGTCTTTTATATAAACACTGGCCATTCACATCCTTGATCCTTGACTGACCGGCCCACAGAGAGGAGAGAGATCACATGATTGGCCAACTGGTTTGTCTTTCATCTGAACACTGGCCAATCACATCCCACTATAGCTGTTAGTAAGCTAATGTTATGTTTTAGCAAGGTAAGGCACTTGCAAACATAGTACTATAACTTTTTGATTTATCCACATTCCACTAACGTAAGCTGCATACTGTGTATATTTAATATACAAAATGCAGCTTTAGTTTAACCTACAGGCTTGTCACTTGTTTACTATACAAGACATCTTGATGACAGCCATGCTCCACCCTCAACCTTTAGCCATCTAACCATCAGGAGCCAGGCAACCTTTTTGAATCAGTGAGTACATTATCATACTCTCTTCCATACCACTCAGATAAGTGAGTATAAAGGGCTGGTATGCAGGGTTCAACAAACAACTTTTTAATCCAAATGGCTAGTGAATGTTTAAAAAAAAAAAACATTGGCTGGTGAGTCAAGCAAATCTACCATTCTACCAAAGTTGAACCCTGCTGGTACATGTGTTGAAGGGGAGTTTTGGTGGGCTGGTTTGGGTCTCAAAAGTCCGGGGCTGATTTTTTACCCCAGTCCAGCCCTGAGTCCAGGAGTTACGGGATAATATTTAACAGTAAAAAGTATGTACTTTATGTTACACCTTCTGCAGCATCAAAAATCATAATTTTTTTTTTTTAATTTAACCTCCTAACCTCAACGCAGTGAACATTATAAGCATTAGTAATTATAAGATAGTTAGCATTATAAGATAGTTTATTGTATATGTATTATGTGTTGCAATGCCCATCACCATATTTAAAAGTCATGAATCATCCCAAACCCAAACAGTGCAGATAATTGTATGTAGTCTGGAGTGTGGAATAATTATAGACCATTTAATGGTACATTAAAATGGTACATTAAAAAAAAAAAAAAACAATAGAACAGTTCATTAAATGAGTCAGTTAACCCCATTTCTTAATATTGTCTTTCCATTTTAATATTGATAAATTAGATTTCAACTACATTAACTGTAATATGTAATGTATGTAATGATTTAAATGATTTAAATGATTTCTTTTTGTTATTCCATTTGCTGATTACAATAGCAGTAATGTATTCCACCATACATTGTCTCTTTCTTTATGTTATAGCATTTAGTTTCCAATTTTCATTTGCAAAAGAGACTTTGTAGGCTGATCTAATCTAACAAAAAAAGCATTATATTTGTGACAGTAGGTAGAATTAAACTTACGTAACATCCATGAGGACTGAGACTCTTTGAACAGGAAAATAAAATTAGATTTTTGTTCATACATTACTCTCCTTATCGTTTATATTTAATTTTTATAGGAGGGCTGTAACTGTCATGAAATAGGAAATAATGTTAATTTTAATTGCAAGGTCTGTGTGGAGACACATAAGGAGGCTGTCTCGATCGGCTCTAATGCAAAGTTCTGGTTAAACATTGGCCCAAAGTTTGCCTTCCGCCTTCTGTTGTTTTTACACTAAAGGTCCGGCAATTGTTGCAGCCATTATTGACTTAGTAATTAAAGTATTTTAACGTGGGGATTCTGTAATCATTACATATGCCACCATCTGTCCATGCGCCGCTGCATGAGCACCTGAAATGGATTTTTCCTCCTGAGTAGATAACGTATAAAAAAGGGAGGAGGGAGGACGGCCTCATCACTGCCATTCATCTAAAACAGTCTGATTCATGCCAGGGTCTATATGTATTTATTGGGTTTTTATTAAATATGTAACAGTGTCTGTTCTATCCAGAGGTTTCTCCCGAAACACAAATGCATTAGCAGAGCAATAATATAAATAGATTGAAATATTGTTTTTTTCTTTAATAATTAGTCTGATTTTTATGTTGGTATATAGAATATTTCGCACATCTTTATTTTTTTTATTTGCATTATATCTAAAACAATACATTTGAATTGAATTGAAGGTTTTAACTTCTTTTTGTAAATGAATGAACACATTTTATTTTATGTGTCATGCTGTAAAAATGGCCTATCTCACCTGGAATTACATGACACATAATAATTCTACCATCCTGTTAATCAATAACAATAACATGTGGGATAACACTAGAATTTAATGAAAAGAACTATGTAGTTTGGTACAAAATATAGGAAACAAACTGAGTCAATAATACATTTCAACATATATCGAGAATAAGTTTACAATCACAGATGGACAATAAATTATTTTAATGGGTTTAAATGAAGATTTGCTTTTGAGGAAATTCAAATATTTTCTATAATTAGAACTAAATTACATTCTTTTCAGGAAACTTCCTCGGAAATTATTAGTATATCCCATAAAATAAAGCATTCACTCGGTTCAATTTATACTTTACAGTAATTGCTTTTCCATCTGTACAGTAAAATAATAAACTTATTAGTCAGACAGTGGAAGCAGTATTTAAAATTCATATTACATTTTAATTTCAAGATACTAAACATACATTTTCAAGATACAGTTTATTGATCTGAAAATCAACACTTAATCAATGCAACAATTCTGTTCAGTAAGCTTTAAGCATTTTCTTCTCCTTGAGCTGACTTCGAAACATAATTACGGTAAAAGATTTGAGTTTTTTACTGAAGTATGTTTTGTCAGAGGAAACAATCCATTTCAGCCTCCTTTGATCTTATGGTTTTATGATGTCCCATCTGCCCCAGCACTGACAAACTCAAGAGAAGACTTGTTTCCATGTTTTACTGAGGTCACCATGGTGTGATATTAACAGTTTCACTCTTATCTGCCGGTCCTCCCTTTCTCTGTGTTGGTTCTCGTAACATTTTGGTAAACACTTTTATCGGACTCATATCTACTCCCCATTGTGCCGCAGAGAAAGCAAATAATTTCCAACTTTGATCCGGAATCTTCAATTGTGATTCTGTCCTGTAATCTCAGAGTTCAGCCATTAAAGAGTTGTGTGTTTGGAGCTCTGACACATGGTCTTTCAATCAGGGGAGATAAGGACTCTATTGGTGTCTATTATTGACTGAAAGTCAATCTGCCCCAGAGGCAGACAGAAGCTAGAACACAAACTGTTCCCTGTTCTGTTCTGTGCAGTTTAGTATCTCCATTATTGCAATTAATAAATAAATGTACAAACATGCAACCAGGAGCAACACAGTAATGTTTCATCAAATCAGATTTTTTTCCATAACTATGACGTTTTTTGAATCTATGATTTTTTTTTAATAACATGGCACATCTGTCCTTGTTTGTCTCCTGCAGACTGACTGTGTGTGGACTATACGTGGTCATCAGAGAGGCAGCAGTGCTGGACAGACTGGGCTTTATGGTCTTTTTATGTCATTGTTATGACCTTTTTTGACATTTTTCTCAAAAAATATTAGACATTTTTATGACATACTATACTATGACTTTAAATGATATACTATACTATGAATTTTTATGACTTTTAATGACATACTATACTATGACTTTTTTATGAAATATTATACCATGACATATTTATGACTTTTTTTCCGACATACTATACTATGACTTTTTATGACATACTTTACTGTGACTTTTTTTGACATACTATACTATAACTTTTTTGAGACTTTTTTCGACATACTATGCAATGACTTTTCATGACTGTTTTTGACATACTATACTAAGACTATTTTCGACATACTATACTATGACTTTTTTTATGATTTTCTTCAACATACTATACTATGACTTTTTTATATTTTCTTCGACTTACTGTACTATGACTTTTTTCAACATACTATACAATGACTTATTGTATATGACTTTTACTATAACTACTATAATACTATAACTTGTTTGAGACTTTTTTCAATATACAATACTATGACTGTTTTCGACATACTATACTATGACCTTTCTATGACTTTTTTCGTCATACTACACTATGACTTGTTTATGACTTTTTTTATATTATACTATGACTTTTCATGACTGTTTTCGACATACTATACTATGACTTTTTTATGACTTTTTTGGACTTACTATACTATGACTTATTAATGACTTTTTTAACATACTATACTATGACTTTTTTCAACATACTGTACTATGGCTTTTCATGACTGTTTTCGACATACTATACTGTGACTTTTCATGACTGTTTTCGACATACTATACTATGATTTTTTTTTACATACTATACTATAACTTGTTTGAGACTTTTTTCAACATACTATACTATGACTTTTTTCGACATATTATGCAATGACTTTTCATGACTATTTTCGACATACTATAATGTGACTTTTTCTGACTTTTTGACATACTATACAATTACTTTTTCATGATTTTCTTCGACATACCATACTATGACCTTTTTCTGACTTTTTCGACATACTATGCTACGACTTTTTTTTTACGTACTATACTATGACTTTTTTTTTATGATTTTCCTTGACTTACTATTCTATGACTTAGAGACTTTTTTTTATGATTTTCTTCGACATATTATACTATGACTTTTTTCGACATACTATACTGTTACTTTTTTATGACTTTTTTCGACATACTATACTATGACTTTTTTAATAATTTTCTTCGACATACTCTACTATGACTTTTTACCGACATACTATACTATGACGTTTTTTATGATTTTCTTCAACATACTATACTATGACTTTTTTCAACATACTATACTATGACTTCTTTCGACATACTATACTGTGACTTTTTTCTGACTTTTTTCGACATACTAATATGACTTTTCTTTTACATACTATAATATGACTTTTTTTATGATTTTCCTCGACTTACTATACTATGACTTTTTTGAATCTTTTTTCGACATACTATACTATGACTTTTTTCGACATACTATAGTATGATTTTTTTTTTACATACTATACTATGACGTTTTTTATGATTTTCTTCAACATACTATACTATGACTTTTTTATGACTTTTTTCAACATACTATACTATTACTTTTTTTTGACATACTATACTATGACTTTTTTATGATTTTCCTTGAGTTGCTATACTATGATTTTTCTTTACGATTTTCCTTGACATACTATACTATGACTTTTCATGACTTTTTTTGACATACTATACTATGACTTTTTTGAGACTTTTTACGACATCCTATACTATGACTTTTTAAGACATACTATACTATGACTTTTTTTGACATACTATACTATGACTTTTTTATGATTTTTTTGACATACTATACTATGACTTTTTTCGACATACTATACTATGACTTCTTTATGACTTTTTTTTAAAATATTATACTATGACGTTTTTCGACATACTGTACTATGACGTTTTTGAGACTTATATCAACATACTATACTATGATTTTTTTTTCTTCACTTTTTTCAACATGCTATACTATGTCTTTTTTCCACATACTATACTATGACTTTTTTTGACATACTATACTATGACTTTTTTATGATTTTCCTTGAGTTACTATACTATGATTTTTCTTTACGATTTTCCTCGACATACTATACTATGACTTTTTTATGACTTTTTTCCACATACTATACTATGACTTTTTTATGACTTTTTTTGACATACTATACTATGACTTTTTTATGATTTTCCTTGAGTTACTATACTATGATTTTTTTTTACATACTATACTATAACTTGTTTGAGACTTTTTTCAACATACTATACTATGACTTTTTTCGACATATTATGCAATGACTTTTTCTGACTTTTTGACATACTATACAATTACTTTTTCATGATTTTCTTCGACATACCATACTATGACCTTTTTCTGACTTTTTCGACATACTATGCTACGACTTTTTTTTTACGTACTATACTATGACTTTTTTTTTTATGATTTTCCTTGACTTACTATTCTATGACTTAGAGACTTTTTTTTATGATTTTCTTCGACATATTATACTATGACTTTTTTCGACATACAATACTATGACTTTTTTCGACATACTATACTGTTACTTTTTTATGACTTTTTTCGACATACTATACTATGACTTTTTTAATAATTTTCTTCGACATACTCTACTATGACTTTTTACCGACATACTATACTATGACGTTTTTTATGATTTTCTTCAACATACTATACTATGACTTTTTTCAACATACTATACTATGACTTTTTTCAACATACTATACTATGACTTTTTTCTGACTTTTTTCGACATACTAATATGACTTTTCTTTTACATACTATAATATGACTTTTTTTATGATTTTCCTCGACTTACTATACTATGACTTTTTTTAATCTTTTTTCGACATACTATACTATGACTTTTTTCGACATACTATAGTATGATTTTTTTTTGACATACTATACTATGACTTTTTTATGACTTTTTCTTCAACATACTATACTATTACTTTTTTTTGACATACTATGACTTTTTTATGATTTTCCTTGAGTTGCTATACTATGATTTTTCTTTACGATTTTCCTTGACATACTATACTATGACTTTTCATGACTTTTTTTGACATACTATACTATGACTTTTTTGAGACTTTTTACGACATCCTATACTATGACTTTTTCCGACATACTATACTATGACTTTTTTTGACATACTATACTATGACTTTTTTATGATTTTTTTGACATACTATACTATGACTTTTTTCGACATACTATACTATGACTTCTTTATGACTTTTTTTTAAATATTATACTATGACTTATTTATGACTTTTTTCGACATACTATACTATGACTTATTTATGACTTTTTTCGACATACTATACTATGACTTGTTTGACACTTTTTTCAACATACTATACTATGACTTTTTACCAATATATTATATGACTTTTTTCGACATACTATACATGACTTTTTATGACTTTTGTCGACATACTATACTTTGACTTTTTTCGACATACTGTAGTAAGACTTTCTTATGATTTTCTTCAACATACTATACTGTGACTTTTTTCTGACTTTTTTCGACATACTATACTATGACCTTTTTCGACATACTATACTATGACTTTTTTCGACATACTATACTATGACTTTTTTATGACTTTTTTAAAAATATTATACTATGACATTTTTCGACATACTGTACTATGACTTTTTTTACATACTATACTATGACGTTTTTGAGACTTATATCAACATACTATACTATGATTTTTTTTTCTTCACTTTTTTCCCACATACTATACTATGACTTTTTTATGACTTTTTTTGACATACTATAATATGACTTTTTTCAACATACTATACTATTACTTTTTTTGACATACTATACTATGACTTTTTTATTACTTTTTTCGACATACTATACTATGACTTTGAGACTTTTTTCAACATACTATACTATGACTTATTTATGACTTTTGTCAACATACTATAGTATGACTTTCTTATGATTTTCTTCAACATACTATACTGTGACTTTTTTCTGACTTTTTTTCGACATACTATACTATGACTTTTTTATGACTTTTTTCGACATACTATACTATGACTTTTTTATGACTTTTTTCAACATACTATACTATGACTTATTTATGACTTTTTTCAACATACTATACTATGACTTTTTTTGAAATATTATACTATGACTTTTTTTTACATTCTATACTATGACATTTTTGAGACTTATATCGACATACTATGCTATGATTTGTTTTTCACTTTTTTCAACATGGTATACTATGACTTTTTTCCATATACTATATTATGACTTTTCATGACTTTTTTCGACATACTATAATATGACTTTTTTCGACATACTATACTATTACTTTTTTTTGACATACTATACTATGACTTTTTTATGATTTTCCTTGAATTACTATTCTATGATTTTTCTTTACGATTTTCCTCGACATACTATACTATGACTTTTTTGAGACTTTTTACGACATCCTATACTATGACTTTTTTATGATTTTTTTGACATACTATACTATGACTTTTTTATGACTTTTTTAAAATATTATACTATGACGTTTTTGAGACTTATATCAACATACTATACTATGATTTTTTTTCTTCACTTTTTTCAACATGCTATACTATGTCTTTTTTCCACATACTATACTATGACTTTTTTTGACATACTATAATATGACTTTTTTCGACATACTATACTATTACTTTTTTGACATACTATACTATGACTTTTTTATGATTTTCCTTGAGTTACTATACTATGATTTTTTTACGATTTTCCTCGACATACTATACTATGACTTTTTTATGACTTTTTTCGACATACTATACTATGACTTATTTATGATTTTCTTCAACATACTATACTGTGACTTTTTTTCTGACTTTTTTCGACATACTATACTATGACTTTTTTTTACATACTATACTATGACTTTTTTTTATGATTTTCCTTGACTTACTATACTATGACTTTTTTGAATCTTTTTTCGACTTACTATACTATGACTTTTTATCACTTTTTTCGACACACTATACTATGACTTTTTTAATGATTTTCTTCGACATACTGTACTATGACTTTTTTTTGACCTACTATACTATGACGTTTTTTTATGATTTTTTTATGACGTACTATACTATGACTATTTTATGACTTTTTTCAACATACTATACTATGACTTATTTATGACCTTTTTCGACATACTATACTATGACTTGTTTGAGACTTTTTTCAACATACTATACTATGACTTATTTATGACTTTTTTTGACATACTATACTATGACTTAGCTAAGACTGAAATTGTTGTGTTTGGTCGCGCTGTACATTTTAGTGCCTGTGTTGATGCTCTTGGTACTTTAGGTTCCCATATTCGACCTTTTACCAAGAATCTGGGTGTGATTTTTGACAGTGCTTTCAAATTTGATAAACAGATTAGCTCTGTTGTTAAAACCAGTTTCTTTCAGCTGGAACTATTGGCTAAGGTTAAGCCTTACCTGCTACGCAAAGACTTTGAAAGAGTCATACATGCATTTATTACGTCCCGTTTAGATTACTGTAACTCTTTGTATGTTGGATTGGATCAGTCATCCCTTCGTCGGTTACAGTTAGTCCAGAACGCAGCAGCTCGACTTTTAACTGGGACTAAAAAGTGCGACCACATCACACCGGTTTTGGCCACGCTCCACTGGCTTCCTGTTTGTTTCAGGATCGAATTTAAAATTGTATTAATTGTTTTCAAGATCTTAAATGGGTTGTCGCCTTCTTATTTATCAGAGCTTTTACATGTCCACACACCTGTCAGAGCACCGAGGTCTTCCAATCAGATGCTCCTCAATGTGCCCAGATCCAGGTTAAAAAATAAAGGTGACCAAGCCTTTGCAGTGGCTGCTCCAAACCTCTGGAATGGTCTACCTATTAATGTAAGAACAGCTCAGACCATTGAAACATTCAAGTCCTTGCTTAAGACCAATTACTATGCATTGGTTTTCAAATCAAGTTGAGCTTTGATATCTTGACCTTGTTGTTGTGCTGTTGGTTATTTTGTATTGTATACTGTGTATTGTTTGTGTATATTATCTCTTTGATTTTGAACTTTGTTAAGCACTTTGGTCAACTATGGTTGTTTTTAAACGTGCTATATAAATAAAATTGAACTGAACTGAACTGAACTGACAACTTTTTTATGACTTTTTTCAACATACTATACTATGACTTTTTTATGACTTTTTTCAACATACTATACTATGACTTTTTTTTTGACGTACTATACTATGACTTTTTTATGACTTTTTTCAACATACTATACTATGACTTATTTATGACTTTTTTCGACATACTATACTATGACTTTTTTATGACTTTTTTTGAAATATTATACTATGACTTTTTATGACATACTATACTTTGACTTTTCATGACTGTTTTCGACACACTATACTATGACTTTTTTATGACTTTTTTACATACTATACTATGACGTTTTTGAGACTTATATCGACATACTATACTATTTTTTTTTCACTTTTTTCAACATGCTATACTATGACTTTTTTCCACATACTATACTATGACTTATTTATGACTTTTTTCGACATACTATACTATGACTTTTTTATGACTTTTTTTGAAATATTATACTATGACTTTTTATGACATACTATATTATGACTTTTCATGACTTTTTCGACATACTATAATATGACTTTTTTCGACATACTATACTATTACTTTTTTGAGACTTTTTACGACATCCTATACTATGACTTTTTTTCGACATACTATACTATGACTTTTTTATGATTTTTTTGACATACTATACTATGACTTTTTTCGACATACTATACTATGACTATGATTTTTTTCTACTAAAGAACATGCTGCTCATTACTGTCTTCATCTGCATTATAAAAGAAGACATGTTTGGCATCTGTTATAATGTTGACATGTCATTTTTGTGTTTAGTTTTTATTTTGCACCACTCAGATTGTGATTTTTGACTCCTCAGTATGTCCGCAGCAGCATGAGTCCTCCATGTTGTTTTATTTTGTGTGTTGCAGTTAAATGTTATAAGTTGTGTAATGAATTATAAATAACCTGAAATAATAAAGCTCCCAAACAAAGTGCAGATTGTAAAGTTTTTATTTTATTTTGAAACAACAACAAGCTGTAAAATCCCAATGCACACTTCCTGCTCAGCAGCAAACAGCAGACGGACTAGCTGGTGAACATAGTGGGGCATTTAGGAGGAGAAGGCCACTAGGTAAGGGGCCGGGCTGCTCCTCGGAGACATGAAAGCGAAAGGGCTGCCGTTGTCCCACCTGTAAAGAGGACAATCCTTTTGCTGAAAGGAGAGGCGGAACAGCAACAGCTGGAAGATGGACGAAATTGTCCCCCTCTTTCTGAAGTTGAGAGTACCTGGAAGACAAACAGGCTGGTTTTAGGCTCCTCATCAAAAGATAAATAACAGTACAGATTACAACACACCTTCATGTTAAACTCTTACCACTGCGACAGGGTTCTCTGGTTGGATGAGAGACCACTGTCCTTGTGATGAGTCGGTCTACTCTTTTGTCAGAAAGTCCCTGAATGCTCCTTGTTTCCTGCAAGACCTGGGTCAGCTTCAGGACATGCTGACATCCTTGCTTTTCAACATACTATACTATGACATTTTTCTGACTTTTTTCGATATACTATACTATGACTTTTTATTACTTTTTTCGACGTACTATACTATGACTTTTTAATGACATTTTTAGACATACTATACTATGACTTTTTTCGACATACTATACTATGACTTTTTAATGACTTTTTTAGACATACTATACTATGACTTTTTTCGACATACTATATACTATGACTTTTTTCCAAATACCATACTATGACTTTTTTATGATTTTATGTCGACATACTATACTATGACTTTTCATGACTTTTTTCAACTTACTATAATATGACTTTTATCATTTTTTTGACGTATTATACTATGACTTTTTCATGATTTTTTTTGACATACCATACTATGACTTTTTTTTGACATACTATACTATGACTTTTTATGACTTTTTTCAACATACTATACTATGACTTTTTTTTGACATACTATACTATGACTTTTTATGACTTTTTTCAACATACTATACTATGACTTATTTATGACTTTTTTCAACATACTATACTATGATTTTTTTATGACTTTTTTTGACATACTATACTATGACTTTTTTGAGACTTCTTTCGACATACTATACTATAATTTTTTTTCAACATACTATACTATGACTTTTTATGACTTTTTTCCAAATATCATACTATGACTTTTTTATGATTTTATTTCGACATACTATACTATGACTTTTCATGACTTTTTTCAACTTACTATAATATGACTTTTATAATTTTTTTGACGTACTATACTATGACTTTTTCATGATTTTTTTCGACATACCATACTATGACTTATTTATGACTTTTTTCGACATACTATACTATGACTTGTTTGAGACTTTTTTCGACATACTATACTATGACTTTTTTATGACTTTTTTTAACTTACTATACTATGACTTATTTATGACTTTTTTCGACATACTATACTATGACTTTTTTTGACATACTACACTATGACTTCTTTTTGACGTACTATACTATGACTTTTTTGACTTTTTTCAACATACTATACTATGACTTATTTATGACTTTTTTCGACATACTATACTATGACTTGTTTGAGACTTTTTTCAACATACTATACTATGATTTTTTTCAACATACTATACTATGACTTTTTAATTACTTTTTTAGACATACTGTAATATGACTTTTTTCGACATACTATACTTTGACTTTTTTATGACTTTTTTCAACATACTATACTATGATTTTTTTATGACTTTTTTTGACATACTATACTATGACTTTTTTGAGACTTCTTTCGACATACTATACTATAATTTTTTTTCAACATACTATACTATAACTTTTTATGACTTTTTTCCAAATATCATACTATGACTTTTTATGATTTTATGTCAACATACTATACTATGACTTTTCATGACTTTTTTCAACTTACTATAATATGACTTTTATAATTTTTTTGACGTACTATACTATGACTTTTTCATGATTTTTTTCGACATACCATACTATGACTTTTTTTGACATACTATACTATGACTTTGTTTTGACGTACTATACTATGACTTTTTTATAACTTTTTTTAACATACTATACTATGACTTATTTATGACTTTTTTCGACATACTATATACTATGACTTGTTTGAGACTTTTTTCGACATACTATACTATGACTTTTTTTGACATACTATACTATGACTTCTTTTTGACGTACTATACTATGACTTTTTTGACTTTTTTCAACATACTATACTATGACTTATTTATGACTTTTTTCGACATACTATACTATGACTTGTTTGAGACTTTTTTCAACATACTATACTATGATTTTTTTCGACATACTAGACTATGACTTTTTAATTACTTTTTTAGACATACTATACTATGACTTTTTCGAAATACTATACTATGACTTTTTTATGACTTTTTTCAATATACTATACTATGACTTTTTTTTTGACGTACTATACTATGACTTTTTTATGACTTTTTTCAACATACTATACTATGACTTTTTTTTTGACGTACTATACTATGACTTTTTTCTGACTTTTTTCAACATACTATACTATGACTTATTTATGACTTTTTCCGACATACTATACTATGACGTTTTTGAGACTTATATCGACATACTATACTATTTTTTTTTTCACTTTTTTCAACATACTATACTATGACTTTTTATGACTTTTTTCCAAATATCATACTATGACTTTTTTATGATTTTATGTCGACATACTATACTATGACTTTTCATGACTTTTTTCAACTTACTATAATATGACTTTTATAATTTTTTTGACGTACTATACTATGACTTTTTCATGATTTTTTTCGACATACCATACTATGACTTTTTTTGACATACTATACTATGACTTTGTTTTGACGTACTATACTATGACTTTTTTATGACTTTTTTTAACATACTATACTATGACTTATTTATGACTTTTTTCGACATACTATACTATGACTTTTTTATGACTTTTTTTAACATACTATACTATGACTTTTTTATGACTTTTTTTAACATACTATACTATGACTTATTTATGACTTTTTTCGACATACTATACTATGACTTGTTTGAGACTTTTTTCGACATACTATACTATGACTTTTTTATGACTTTTTTTAACATACTATACTATGACTTATTTATGACTTTTTTCGACATACTATACTATGACTTGTTTGAGACTTTTTTCGACATACTATACTATGACTTTTTTTGACATACTATACTAAGACTTCTTTTTGACGTACTATACTATGACTTTTTTGACTTTTTTCAACATACTATACTATGACTTATTTATGACTTTTTTCAACATACTATACTATGATTTTTTTCGACATACTATACTATGACTTTTTAATTACTTTTTTAGACATACTATACTATGACTTTTTCGAAATACTATACTATGACTTTTTTATGACTTTTTTCAATATACTATACTATGACTTTTTTTTTGACGTACTATACTATGACTTTTTTATGACTTTTTTCAACATACTATACTATGACTTTTTTATGACTTTTTTCAACATACTATACTATGACTTTTTTTTTGACGTACTATACTATGACTTTTTTCTGACTTTTTTCAACATACTATACTATGACTTATTTATGACTTTTTCCGACATACTATACTATGACGTTTTTGAGACTTATATCGACATACTATACTATTTTTTTTTCACTTTTTTCAACATGCTATACTATGACTTTTTTCCACATACTATACTATGACTTATTTATGACTTTTTTCGACATACTATACTATGACTTTTTTATGACTTTTTTTGAAATATTATACTATGACTTTTTATGACATACTATATTATGACTTTTCATGACTTTTTTCGACATACTATAATATGACTTTTTTCGACATACTATACTATTACTTTTTTATGATTTTTTTGACATACTATACTATGACTTTTTTCGACATACTATACTATGACTTTTTATGACTTTTTTTGACATACTATACTATGACTTTTTTGAGACTTCTTTCGACATACTATACTATAATTTTTTTTCAACATACTATACTATGACTTTTTATGACTTTTTTCCAAATATCATACTATGACTTTTATATGATTTTATGTTGACATACTATACTATGACTTTTCATGACTTTTTTCAACTTACTATAATATGACTTTTATAATTTTTTTGACGTACTATACTATGACTTTTTCATGATTTTTTTCGACATACCATACTATGACTTTTTTTGACATACTATACTATGACTTTTTTATGACTTTTTTTAACATACTATACTATGACTTATTTATGACTTTTTTCGACATACTATACTATGACTTTTTTATGACTTTTTTTAACATACTATACTATGACTTTTTTATGACTTTTTTTAACATACTATACTATGACTTATTTATGACTTTTTTCGACATAGTATACTATGACTTGTTTGAGACTTTTTTCGACATACTATACTATGACTTTTTTATGACTTTTTTTAACATACTATACTATGACTTATTTATGACTTTTTTCGACATACTATACTATGACTTATTTATGACTTTTTTCGACATGCTATACTATGACTTTTTTATGACTTTTTTTAACGTACTATACTATGACTTTTTTATGACTTTTTTTAACATACTATACTATGACTTATTTATGACTTTTTTCGACATACTATACTATGACTTGTTTGAGACTTTTTTCGACATACTATACTATGACTTTTTTATGACTTTTTTTAACATACTATACTATGACTTATTTATGACTTTTTTCAACATACTATACTATGACTTGTTTGAGACTTTTTTCGACATACTATACTATGACTTTTTTGACTTTTTTCAACATACTATACTATGACTTATTTATGACTTTTTTCGACATACTATACTATGACTTGTTTGAGACTTTTTTCAACATACTATACTATGATTTTTTTCGACATACTATACTATGACTTTTTCATTACTTTTTTAGACATACTATACTATGACTTTTTTGACTTTTTTCAACATACTATACTATGACTTTTTATGACTTTTTTTGACATACTATACTATGACTTTTTTGAGACTTCTTTCGACATACTATACTATAATTTTTTTTCAACATACTATACTATAACTTTTTATGACTTTTTTCCAAATATCATACTATGACTTTTTATGATTTTATGTCGACATACTATACTATGACTTTTCATGACTTTTTTCAACTTACTATAATATGACTTTTATAATTTTTTTGACGTACTATACTATGACTTTTTCATGATTTTTTTCGACATACCATACTATGACTTTTTTTGACATACTATACTATGACTTTGTTTTGACGTACTATACTATAACTTTTTTATAACTTTTTTTTAACATACTATACTATGACTTATTTATGACTTTTTTCGACATACTATACTATGACTTTTTTATGACTTTTTTTAACATACTATACTATGACTTTTTTATGACTTTTTTTAACATACTATACTATGACTTATTTATGACTTTTTTCGACATACTATACTATGACTTGTTTGAGACTTTTTTCGACATACTATACTATGACTTTTTTATGACTTTTTTTAACATACTATACTATGACTTATTTATGACTTTTTTCGACATACTATACTATGACTTGTTTGAGACTTTTTTCGACATACTATACTATGACTTTTTTTGACATACTATACTATGACTTCTTTTTGACGTACTATACTATGACTTTTTTGACTTTTTTCAACATACTATACTATGACTTGTTTGAGACTTTTTTCAACATACTATACTATGATTTTTTTCGACATACTATACTATGACTTTTTAGTTACTTTTTTCGACATACTATACTATGACTTTTTTCGACATACTATACTATGACTTCTTTTTGACGTACTATACTATGACTTCTTTTTGACGTACTATACTATGACTTTTTTGACTTTTTTCAACATACTATACTATGACTTTTTTATGACTTTTTTCAACATACTATACTATGACTTTTTTTTTGACGTACTATACTTTGACTTTTTTGACTTTTTTAAACATACTATACTATGACTTTTTTATGACTTTTTTCAACATACTATACTATGACTTTTTTTTTGACGTACTATACTTTGACTTTTTTATGACTTTTTTAAACATACTATACTATGACTTTTTTATGACTTTTTTCAACATACTATACTATGACTTTTTTTTTGACGTACTATACTTTGACTTTTTTCTGACTTTTTTCAACATACTATACTATGACTTATTTATGACTTTTTTCGACATACTATACTATGACGTTTTTGAGACTTATATCGACATACTATACTATTTGTTTTTTCACTTTTTTCCACATACTATACTATGACTTATTTATGACTTTTTTCGACATACTATACTATGACTTTTTTATGACTTTTTTTTAACATACTATACTATGACTTTTTATGACATACTATATTATGACTTTTCATGACTTTTTTCGACATACTATAATATGACTTTTTTCGACATACTATACTATTACTTTTTTGAGACTTTTTACGACATCCTATACTATGACTTTTTTTCGACATACTATACTATGACTTTTTTATGATTTTTTTGACATACTATACTATGACTTTTTTCGACATACTATAGTATGACTATGATTTTTTTCTACTAAAGAACATGCTGCTCATTACTGTCTTCATCTGCATTATAAAAGAAGACATGTTTGGCATCTGTTATAATGTTGACATGTCATTTTTGTGTTTAGTTTTTATTTTGCACCACTCAGATTGTGATTTTTGACTCCTCAGTATGTCCGCAGCAGCATGAGTCCTCCATGTTGTTTTATTTTGTGTGTTGCAGTTAAATGTCATAAGTTGTGTAATGAATTATAAATAACCTGAAATAATAAAGCTCCCAAACAAAGTGCAGATTGTAAAGTTTTTATTTTATTTTGAAACAACAACAAGCTGTAAAATCCCAATGTACACTTCCTGCTCAGCAGCAAACAGCAGACGGACTAGCTGGTGAACATAGTGGGGCATTTAGGAGGAGAAGGCCACTAGGTAAGGGGCCGGGCTGCTCCTCGGAGACATGAAAGCGAAAGGGCTGCCGTTGTCCCACCTGTAAAGAGGACAATCCTTTTGCTGAAAGGAGAGGCGGAACAGCAACAGCTGGAAGATGGACGAAATTGTCCCCCTCTTTCTGAAGTTGAGAGTACCTGGAAGACAAACAGGCTGGTTTTAGGCTCCTCATCAAAAGATAAATAACAGTACAGATTACAACACACCTTCATGTTAAACTCTTACCACTGCGACAGGGTTCTCTGGTTGGATGAGAGACCACTGTCCTTGTGATGAGTCGGTCTACTCTTTTGTCAGAAAGTCCCTGAATGCTCCTTGTTTCCTGCAGGACCTGGGTCAGCTTCAGGACATGCTGACATCCTTGCTTTTCAACATACTATACTATGACATTTTTCTGACTTTTTTCGATATACTATACTATGACTTTTTATTACTTTTTTCGACGTACTATACTATGACTTTTTAATGACATTTTTAGACATACTATACTATGACTTTTTTATGATTTTATGTCGACATACTATACTATGACTTTTCATGACTTTTTTCAACTTACTATAATATGACTTTTATCATTTTTTTGACG
Organism: Sander lucioperca; assembly: GCF_008315115.2. Taxonomy (NCBI): domain Eukaryota; kingdom Metazoa; phylum Chordata; class Actinopteri; order Perciformes; family Percidae; genus Sander; species Sander lucioperca. The sequence goes on from NC_050191.1 coordinate 6,579,607, forward strand.
TATTATACTATGACTTTTACATGATTTTTTTTGACATACTATACTATGACTTTTTTTTGACATACTATACTATGACTTTTTATGACTTTTTTCAACATACTATACTATGACTTTTTATGACTTTTTTCAACATACTATACTATAACTTATTTATGACTTTTTTCAACATACTATACTATGATTTTTTTATGACTTTTTTTGACATACTATACTATGACTTTTTTGTGACTTCTTTCGACATACTATACTATAATTTTTTTTCAACATACTATACTATGACTTTTTATGACTTTTTTCCAAATATCATACTATGACTTTTTTATGATTTTATGTCAACATACTATACTATGACTTTTCATGACTTTTTTCAACTTACTATAATATGACTTTTATAATTTTTTTGACGTACTATACTATGACTTTTTCATGAATTTTTTCGACATACCATACTATGACTTTTTTTTACATACTATACTATGACTTTGTTTTGACGTACTATACTATGACTTTTTTATGACTTTTTTTAACATACTATACTATGACTTATTTATGACTTTTTTCGACATACTATACTATGACTTTTTTATGACTTTTTTTAACATACTATACTATGACTTTTTTCGACATACTATACTATGACTTCTTTTTGACGTACTATACTATGACTTTTTTATGACTTTTTTCAACATACTATACTATGACTTATTTATGACTTTTTTCGACATACTATACTATGACTTGTTTGAGACTTTTTTCAACATACTATACTATGATTTTTTTCGACATACTATACTATGACTTTTTAATTACTTTTTTAGACATACTATACTATGACTTTTTTCGACATACTATACTATGACTTTTTTGACTTTTTTTCGACATACTATAAAATGACTTTATGACTTTTTTAAATATTATACTATGACTTTTTATGACATAATATACTATGACTTTTCATGACTTTTCGACATACTATGCTATGACTTTTTATGACTTTCGTCGACATTCTAATTTTCTAACATATTATACTATGATTTTTCAAATTTGTTTCGACATACAATACTATGACTTTTTTTCGACATACTGTACTATGACTTTTTTTGATTTTCTTCGCCATACTATACTATGACTTTTTTATGACTTTTGTCAACGTACTATACTATGACTTTTTTCTACATACTATACTATGACTGTTTATGACTTTTTTCTACATACTATACTATGATTTTTTTCCAAATACTATACCATTACTTTTTTAAGATTTTCTTCCGACTCACTATACTATGACTATATTCAACATACTATACTGTGACTTTTTCGACATACTATAGTATGACCTGTTATGACGTTTTTCGATATATTATACTATGACTTTTATAATTTTGTTCGACATAATATACTATTACTTTTTTCATAATACCATACTATGATATTTTTTAGACTTTTTTCGACATACTATACTAATTTATGACTTTTTAGATATACTATACTATGACTGGTGTTTTCATGACTTTTTTTTTGACATTCTGTACTATATTTTGACTTTTTATGACATACTATACTAAGACTTTTTTGACATACTATACTATGACTTTTTTTTCGATATACTATGACTTTTTTCAACATACTATACTATGACTTTTTAAAGATTGTTTTCCGACATACTATACTATGACTATTTTCGAAATACTATACTGTGACTTTTTCGACATACTTTACTATGACTTTTTTATGAATTTTTTCGATATACCACACTATAATTTTTTTGTCATACTATACTATTACTTTATTCGACATACTATACTTTGATTTTTTAATGAATTTGTTTTACATACTATATAATTACTTTTTCGACAATCTATTCTATTACTTTTTTCAACATTCTATACTATGACTTTTTTCGACATACTATACTATGACTTTTTTCATGATTTTCTTCGACACACTATACTATGACTTATGATTTTTTTTTACATAATATACTATTATTTTTTCAACATACTATGACTTTTTTAGACATACTATGATTTTTTACATACTATAACTTTCGACATTATATACTATGTATATTTTCGACATACTATACTATGACCTCTTATGACTTTTTTCGATATACTATACTATGACTTTTATAATTTTTTTCGACATAATATACTATTACTTTTTTCATAATACCATACTATGATATTTTTTAGACTTTTTTCGACATACTATACTATGACTTTTTTATGACTTTTTTCGACATACTATACTGTGACTATTTCATGTTTTTTTTCCCGACATACTATACTGATTTTTTCATGACTTTTTTCGACATTCTGTACTATACTTTGACTTTTTATGACATACTATACTAAGACTTTTTTTACATACTATACTATGACTTTTTCATTAACATAAATTTTAAAGTAAAGTTATTTAATTGAATTGAATTCCAAAACGGTTTAATCTTGCAGCAGTGATAGCAACCCGTCTGAATAATTAAACTCAGCACCAAGTCTAGCCTTTATAGTAAATAGCTGAGTATATAGAGTCGGAGTCCACTCCAATCACCTTGGATTGTCAATAAATATAGAACAGAACTCTGTCAAACAAAGATTTATTTACAACCATTTGCAAACAGAAGAAGTGGAAGCCCTTAGGCATCATTTAGAAACAAAGGTTTGTGATCAAAAACACAGTTGTGGATATGAGATAAATATCTGTAAGAGAATGACTGCTGTCTTATATTGTATGTTTTTAAAGTAAAAATCCACATTTTCATACAAATAAATATCTTTCCTTTGCTCCTCTCCATCTGGTTTATAATACAGTAGGGGATAAAAACAATTGGCAGGTGTCATGCAGGTGTTCCTTAGTCTTTATACAGTATGTGTATATCTCTTTTTGCAGGAGTGTCCTGGCTCCATGTTCATACTGTACCTTACAGTTTGAATGTTCTTGGTCTGAATTTGGCTGGGTGCATTCGTCACATACATACATACATACATTCTGCATCTGATGGGAACTTGAGTCCAACAAATCAGGACGGTTCTCCTTTAGAAGTTTGTGCTTTCTGCCGTCATTGTACTCCTCCTGCTCCCATGAAGACAGTGTTAATGGGAGGCAGCGAAGACACCAGGTCCTGCACCTCTGACGATGATGGCACACGCTGCTGAGAGAGCAATGCATCCTGGGAAGTGAACAGAGAGGAAACTCCAAACATGCATGGAGCAGATCCTGACGTGGGGAGGGAATGATCTGAGGAGGAAAAAAACAGAAATGTATTTAATTCCTTTAAAATTCAAGATGTATTTTACATCTCTGGTCCTTTTACGGACTATTTTTACTTTTGCCCTTATTAATGTGTTGAGAAATTTAAACCTGACCTGCTCCGGTTTCGGCCTCCGTGAAATACGCTCCTGTTGTTTTCCTTCCCGGTTCATCCAGGATGTTGAGCGGATCGTGGACCTCAGAGTACGTTGAAGGAAACGGGCGCAGACTGCCGACGGTGCTGATGACGGACACATGCTGATCAACCAGTGATGTCATGCGCTGGGTGTCCAGGTAACTGCTGTTGCCATAGTAACCTGCCACAGGAGGAAAGTTTGACATTGAGTTCCTGTTACAGTTTTTGCCGATTGCTTACACACTGAAATGTAGTAGAAAGTATTACACAATTATCAAAACCTAACATTCAAAGAGCAAAACATTGGCCCAGATGTGCACCACTATAAGCACAATGTCAGCCTCACACTTTCTGCAAAAAGATACACACAGTGATTTGCAAAACACTAAACACACTTGTATACATTAGACACAGAAGTATGTCATGATGTCACTTCCTTGCAATTCTAAAGCGCAGTGCTTTCAAATGACCACACCTATGAGCCAATCTGTGAAACACAGCCATCAGGTGCACATGAGTGCTTAATTGTAGACACACCAATCAGGTTTAAGCACTATACAAATGCAGCAGGTAGGTATAGTATTTTCTGTACTGTATTTTCAGATATATTTTTTTTGTTTTTGTTGTTGTTTTTTTACTGTAATTGTAACCTGTACTGGATACAGTATTTAATGTTTGTCTGTTGTTTGCTGAGCTGACAGTGTACTACTGTAGCATGAAAACTGGGACATGTTTTGTTGGGATTCTCCATGTTGACATGTTAACTGATTTGGGTATATGGAGAGAAATAAATTATATTTTCCTCAGTCTGCAGCATTGGTTATTGTGTAGTGTTTGGTGAACTTATCGTATATTTGCACTTTCTCTGTGTACTTTATTTACAGTGTTTCATATGGTAACAAAATATGTTTTTTATAAATTAGTGTATAGTTTTTGCAAGAGTGTTTCATTTTGCAAAGGGTCTCTGAGGTGTTCTGCTGATTTTGTGTAGTGTTTAGAAAAATAGTGCTTAAGCAATTGAAAAAAAACTAATAATTTGGTGGGGATTGGGACCCCTAAATGTTTCACAAGAAAAGTTTGATGAGTCCCAAGGTGATTAAAGGAATAAAACTACACTGTATTACAACTAAGGTTGTTTGGTGTATTGCTTCATTTTAAAGGGTCACAAGTCCTTTTTCAAATGTTTTATTGGTGAAGAGAACTGTGACAAAACAAAAGCCGAGGCTGGAAACTGCTGACATAGAGTCTGGTCTCTGAGTGTCTTAGCAGTGAAAGTGTGCGTTTCGTTTGGCTGGTGACATATTTTACAGTTTAGTGTAATACTGCAACTTTTTGTATGAATATATGTATGTTTTTCTTACTTTTAGCAACACACCAACAATAGTGGTTTCGTTATCCTGAAAGGTCATTAAAGATTTTTAATTTGTTGTAACACCTTCTCAGGTCTTTCTTAGTTAATAGTCACAGGAAGTGATGTGTAATATGTTTACAATGTTACATCTTTAAGTCTAATGTGTCAATTTTATGTCAGAAGAGGTTGACTATATGCAGCTAAAAAAGCACAGAAAACTGTAATAAGTGTGTGTTAAATGTCACTTAATTAAACATTAAACACACTTTTTTTCTCTAGTACATATTCTGTATCTGCTTCTTCTGACTCTGACTGAAGCCACAACATAAGCTAAGACAGCACGTGGCACCATGACATCAAAAAGAAATATTCAACCGTCTTGTGCATAATTTCACTTTTAAAAATAAAATTCTGTGGGTGGGCAAAGTTTGAGAAGCTAATTTCCACATTAATGCCAGAGTCTGAGTCGTCCTCACCGCTGTGTCCTGCAGCAGAGTACGTCTGTCCCTGACACCCACCGCCCGCAGGGTTCAGTCCAGCCCCCACCACAAAGCCGAACCCCTCTGCTGAGTCCAGAATCTGAGCCGCTGTCTGAGCGTCCAGTCCCTGTTCAGTCTGAACTGGATCTGAGCCTGAACTGTAGCTGGATGTGGGTCGGACCGCAGAGCCGTAAGGTGCCAGGGAGCAGTTAGTGCTGTTAGATGAGTGATGAGCTGACGGGGGATGATGGCTGTAGAAGACGTCTTTAGTCAGGTGTTGGTCATTGAAGGACGGGTACCGGGACAGATGGTAGGCCAGCGATGAAGCCTGAGACTGAACCGAAGCCAGACACTGACTCTGATTCGGAGGCCTGAAACACAGATTAAACAAATCTTCATACTCGATGGTGTTTTAAGCCCCCAACGTCTCCTTCCAGGCAGCGCTGCGACCGTTGACTTCAAGGCACCTAACCCTAACCCTAACTATAACCATAACCATTGGCTAATCCTAGTGCCTTCCAGGCAGCGCTGCCTGGAAGGAGACGTTGGGGGGCTTAAAACACCGATAAACAATCTTCATACTTAATGACAACAAAACATATTTTGTGTGGCAGGAGCTCAGTCGGTGGGGACTTGTCTTGTACGACCCAAGTACAAAGTGTTAACTGGTAGATAGAGCGGTGCCAGTTCGCCCGAATGGGCACTGCCGAGGTGATGTAGGTGATGTATCCCCATCACTCTGCTCTGACATTTCTCCATTTAATGCACGTCTATAGGTCCTGTTCGCATGTGTGTGTATTTCATGCCTGTGTGTTAGTAAAGTGTACAAAAACAGATTGAACATTTAAATTTCCCTTCAGGGATTAATAAAGTATATCTTCTTCTTTTTCTTTCCATTTGACTGTCAGATATGTGTAAATTCAAACTTAGACGGGTATTTTATCTAATAAAAAAAAAAGCTCCAAGTAGCTCATAAAAGTAAAAAGGATTTGTACATTAATGTTCTAAAATGTAACTATTTTCATGAGAAAAAAAAGGAGAATCAACAAACATTACATTAGGGATTGCACGACTAAAACAACTTTTGAACGTACACATGTTCCACCAAAACAAGTTCCTTCCCGAGGCTTTTTTGCGGAGCTTAGCACCGCCCAAGACGATTGTGATTGGTTTAAAGAAATACCAATAACTCAGAGCACGTTTTTCTCCCATCCCGGAATACTATGTGGACTAGCCAGACCCTCCTCCGCAGCGCTGTGGAGGATGGTCTGGCATAGCAAGACTACAAGGAAGATAACAACAAGAAAAAGATAGATAGATAGATAGATAGATAGATAGATACTTTATTCATCCCGAAGGAAATTTTAGAAAAAAAACAGTCATCAGTCCATATTGTCCATCATATCAGAGGCAGATGACACTGACAGGACTGTATCTTATAAATGTATTAAATAAAACGTCAGTAACTGCCCTGAATTGTCTGTTAAGTAGCATAACTGACCTGAGTGCAGGCTGGTAGTTTGAGACTGAGGAGCCACTGGCTGGATGGAAGTAACTAGAGCTGGTCTGAGGTAAGCAGTGGTACAGGGTCTCCGGGTATGAAGAGCAGGGGTTGAGCTGGGTCATGGCGCTGAGAGAGGACAGACAGGAAGAAGAGGAGGAGGAGCAGGTGGAGGAGGAAGAAGTAGTAGTCAAGGGTCTCCCAGTCATGGGTCCCTGGTTGATGACAGAGCCTCGGTGCACTAACGCTGCTGGAGAGATGGGGGGCGTCATGAGGGGCCCGCTGACCTGAGAGAAGTCCATCTGACCACCTGAGTGTGAAGAGGGAAAACACACAGGGGCCGTAAGTGTTCACTTTACAAAATTGATATTTGAACTCAACTGCCAAACAAATACTACAACACCCCCCCCCCCCTTCAGAAGCTCCACCCCCCCAGATTCAGATAACTCCTGGCCGGCCGGCACAATCACATGCTACCTCCCCCTCTACCACAGAGTACCAAAAAAGACTTTTTAAGACCTTTTTAAGACCATAATGAATGAAATTTAAGACCTTTATCACAACATCAACTAAGCCCTCAGTTTTTTCTAAACAAGTATCGCTAAACTTGCACTTCCCCATAGCTGAAGAATAAAATCCGTTTTATGTCTGTGGTACAATCCAGAAAAAAACTCGCACCAATAACACGAAAGCTGATTGGCTGCAATTTAAGTTGCACGTTGGTCTCATTTGTAGTCGTAATACAGTGAAATTATATTTGGACTAGCGAAAGAAAGAACTACAACACCACGGAATAAAAATAAATAAATAAGAGCATTAGAGGTAGCGTTGCATGGACGTAGGAAAATTAAGACCTGTTTAAAATTATTTAAGACCTAGAACACAAGACTTTTTAAGGCCTAACATTTTGATTTTGAAATTTTAAACTTTTTAAGACCCCGCGGAAACCCTGCTACCATTTTGTGGCTCGTGCACTCCTTTCTGTTTGTTTTCCATTTACACAGCTATTAATAAATCTAATGAGGATGGTTGGATGTACAAGTCTCCTGTTTTCTAACAGTCAATGATGGTTTGTTTTGACCATGAAAGGTACCATAACTATGTATCTAAACCTAACCAAACCAAAGAGAGCAGGAAATAAAGATTCGTCGGTCTTTTGTAATGTTTCTAAAGGCATTGACAGACAATGTTGTCCTGTTGTTTGGGACACACATGTATCGTTTTGGAGTAGAATGAAAAACAAAACTACTTTGGTAGGCTGGGTAAACCCAGCTCGATCTGCCGCCGATTTGATTTCGCCCTGCAGCTCAGGCTGTTACAATTTTGCGGGGACCAATCACAAACTGGCTTATCCACCTGGCGCGCTATTGGTGGGTTTATCACGATGACAATAGAGAAGCGACCAAGCAGCTTCTTGTTTACATTCAACATAGCAGCCACCGCAGCACAGCAACCCGTTGATGCCGCTGTCGCTGCTACGTCACCTGGATCGTTGGTCTGATTGGTTGAAGGACTATCCAATTGCGTACAGAGGCATTTGAACTATGCCCGTTGATCACGCCTCTTGTGCAGTAGAAAATACAGAGCAGACTCCCCAGACTAATGTTCAATCTGAAAAGAATGAGCTTGGTCTGGTGATAGCCAGATTACTACTTTGGAGGACATGGTGCATTCTTTTTTTGTTGCTTTTACCTGACACTGTGAACCCAGCAGACTCTGTCCCCTGGTAGATGACGGTGCTTGTTTCCAGACTTTGCTGCTGATTGGTGGACAGAGACATGTAGGCGTGTTCCACCAGAGACTCATTCTTCACTGATTGGTCAATGGCAGCACTGGCCTTGTTGCGATTAGCTAGAAAGCAGGAACTGGGAGAGGCCGTGAACGCTGCTTTACTTGCATCTGAAAGTAATAAAGTTAACATCACGTCTTTAACAATAACAAAACTCAGTAAACCAACTGTTTGAACAGTTATGTTAATGTTCATTTACCATTATTGTAGCACCAATTATTCTGTTTGTAGGGATTTAATATAATAATGATGAAAGTAAAAGATCAATCATTCATTCAAATTATGTTAGGTTGATTATTTCCAGTAAATTCAATTACAATCAAACCCCAAATTTATTTTCCTGTGCCCTTTTCTCAACTGCACTTTAATTTCCTTTATTATATTTGAGAGCTATTTATTACTGCACCACAAATGCACAGAAATTGGATAACTTTTGTTGTTTTTTTGTCTATTTTTATGACATTTTATTCTACTCTAATTTAATTTATTTCCCTTTCTGCTGTGTTAAATTAAATGCATCTCTATTTCCTAATACAACATGTGCTCCATATATTGTATAACAAAAAATAATCATTATGATACTATGATGTAGAAGGATTTCCATTCCTAACAATTATAGTTTATTGTATTTTTTACATTATCCTATATTTAATTATATGTCCATGACTGTGCATTCTCTTGGTTTTATGTCTTTTTGTAAAGCACATGACACGACATGTTATGTCACATGACAGTGCTATAAAAATAGAATTATTATCATCCTACGATGTTTGTAACATCTGTAAAGTGGTATTACTATGTCCCTGATGGTAAAAGAAAAAACAGACTTTAGACCTGCTGGAGATTTGAGTCAAGTTCACGTATGTCAACAGCTAAACTTCAGCCTCTGTTTGATGCTTGATACCTGCATTTTTCATGTATTTGTCCAGCAGGTTCTGCAGGTCCTGCTCCTTGTCGTTGTTGAACTGAGTCTCCAAAGCCAACAGGATGTATTCGTCTAACAGCATCCTGATCAGATGGAAGGAACCTGTCAATGTCGAAAATACAAAAGAAAAAAAAGAGAGAATTATACCTAAGATTATGAGGCGAGACTGTGTTTATGCGGATATCAAATTTCCAGAGACATTTGACAACCTCACTGTATCTTCTTCTTTATCAACAGTTTGACCTTTGCGTCAAGCTGCTCTTTGTTTGACCTGCAGGGTCGCAGCTTTAAAACCGTCTGTGTGTGTTTGAGCTTCACTAGGACTCTTCAGACCAAATGGTCAGTGTTGATTCACCTACAGGTTTTCTCTGTGTGTGCGTGTGTTTGAACAGAGAGCATGCGACCCGCAGATAAGACTTTGTTTAATCAAGGCGAGTCTGGCCATTTAAATTTATGGCGCTATTGTAACAATCTGCTCCGAGCTGGCTCATATTAGCCATGTGTGTTAGAGTGTTTGTGTGTGTGTGTGTGTGTGTGTGTGTGTGTGTGTGTGTGTGTGTGTGTGTGTGTGTGTGTGTATAGACTGAATAATGTAGAAGAAAGGAACACAAAATTAATTCGCTGAGTTACAGTTAATAGTTTGGCAAACAATTTTCACCATGTTGCCATTTTGTTCAGTATGCAGCGTTTATAAATTGTGTTTTAATGTTGTCTGACTAACAGTTTCGTTAGCACCCGTTAGACCATAGTTCCCCTAAACCCTGTTGGATTCATCAGTTTATGTTATGTTTGCTCTGTTCTGAGCTGTAAAGTAATCTGACCTGATGGCATACGAGATGAAAATCAAAATCAAACGTCTTAAAATTCATTGAATAATTTGTGACGGGAGGATTACCAGTGATTGCACTGGGTAACAGTGGTGGAAGAAGTACTTAGGACTTTTAGTTAAAGTATTAATCTCCAAGATTTGCATTTAAATAAATGTCTGTTAAGTCACTACAGTATCTATCACTGAATCAGGACCACTGGGCAACTTTCATGTATGAATGTGTGTAACTGTGCGAGTGTAATTACGGTGTTCCTGCAAAAGAGAGCATGTCTCTCTCAGTGAAACGGACCTGAATACATGAAGGCTAATGATTTGTTACTTTAAAGATTTTCTTACCAAAGCTGGAGGCATTGTTGAGCGTGAGGTTGTGCATCACTCTGGCACCAAAGAAACTCCACCTGAGGAGGAAATCCTGAGCTCGCTTCTTCACAGATCGACCGCTCTGCTTCCCGGGCTGATCAGAGACAGAAAAGAAAAGACTGCTTGGTTGCACAACAGGACATTAAGCAGGACAAATATGAGTCCGCGGCCCGCACAACGCCAGGTGGAACAGCTGTTACCTTGATGACTTTATGCTCCACGACAGAGTCCAGCCACTCGATGAAGGACTCCACTGTGGCGTTCTTTCTCAGCAGCTCCTTCAGCTCCTGAAAGACGGTGATGGAGTCATCTGGAATAAAAAAGAAGAGACAAGTTGCTTTACTATCTATACAACAGAGTCTCACCTGTCTAGTAGAACAACAGAAACAGCTGCTGGTTGTTTCTTTAAAAAAATAAATAAATAAAAGCTTGATGAATGCATCCTTTTAGAGACGGATCGGTCTATGGATTTGCTGACGTGAATCTTCTAATATTATTATATAGCCTACCTTAATTAGAAACTAATATTATTTTCTAGCTCAGTTATCATATATGATTAATGTAAATATATAAATATTACATTTTCCTAAGGTTGATTTGAGAAAATATGAATTAAATGATCATCAGTGATGGAATGTGGTAAATGTGAAGTACAATTTTGAGGCACTTCATTTCATGCTAGTTTATACTTACACTCCACACATTTTTACTCCACTACATTTATCTGCCATTAGTTATTAGTTACCTTTTATTAATACAAAATAAAAAATGCCTAATAATTTATGATGTATTATTACACAGTATGTTAAGCTACCTGACAGTATACAAAAAAATATTAAAATTAGCTCCACTTTTACCAGCTGCAACATTAAAGTGATAAACACATTAATGCATTACTGTTTATAATCCAGTGATGCATATTATTCTGAATGTTCTGCATAATTACAACACTGTCTTAAAATGAACTCAATTGTGCCTCTTGGACAATTTAGAAATCTGGGTTTAAACAACTGCAAACATCTACTTGTTACTTCTTTACATAGTTGTACTTTCTTTTGCATACTTATTATCTTTATTTGGTAATATAAAATAATTTTCCAATTCAGAATGTTTTATTGTCTTTATATATTTCTTATGATTGTATTTTCTGTGTTGTTCTGTTTTTGTCTTTGTAATCTGACTCGATGACACTGAAAATGAGGGTAGCCCCTCAATGATCTCTCGAGGATAAATAAAGGTGTAATGAATGAATGAATTAATGGATAATAAATACTTTTACTTTTAGTACTTGAAGTATATTTTGATGCTAATACTTTTGTGCAGTTACATACAATTTTAATTGCAGGACTTTTACTTTTACTACTTTTTACTTATTCTCACATTGCAGTGTTCCTATTTTTTTACTTAAGTATGATCGGAGTACTTCTTCCACCACTGATCAGTAGCTGTCTTACACTCAGAGTAGATGTCTGGATCCTGGTCTCCAGTAGCGTTTATGCTGAGCAGAGGCTGCGAGCTGATGCTGCTAAGATCCACACTGTCGATATCCAACACCATGCTGGTGACTACTGCCTGGTCAAACAGCGCCGGACGGGCTATCTGGAAAAAAGGCCTCAGAAATCATTATCACGTTTATTTTGTGACGCTAAAGTAGAATATAATCTCTGTAATCTATTCTGTTGTTCAGTAAACATACCTGTGCCAGATGTAGGAACGATGTCTGTCTCCTCAGGGAGGAAACAAAGTGGCGTGCTATAGGGAGCTTCTTGGCTGCAAGGCATTCTGGGAGGTTCTCCAGGGAGGAGGCAAGCCAGTGCTCCCAGTGTTTGGCAAAGTTGCGGATATCTGCCAACAGACTGATGAACAACATTTATACAGATGTATTCTCAATTCCCAATTAAATAATTAATCAAAGCTTTTCTCTCTCTTTTTATATCACTGTAGTTCAAAAAAACTGCTTTTGTGTTAGACAAGACTCATCTCTACAGTGAAGAAAGTGGGTGAAATTGTATCATAACTGATGGGAATGATGGCCAAAATGGGGCTAAAATTATTCGACAATAGGGAAAATTCCTTCCAACATGCTTATCTTTTTCCAGGGGAGGGGAGGGTTTTATGGGAGTTTATTTTATTTTTATTACTTTTTTGCACCAGCAATTCATTTGACAATAATACATGGAGTGCAGATGAAGTAACAAACCTTTCAGGCATCTCCTGCATTGTAGCCGGAATCAGAACATCTGTTAAAACCTGAGACAATAAGAAATACATTATTAGAATATACACTGTTAATCCAGATAGTTATCTTATCAGTAGTCTCGCTTTGCCAGACCCTCCTACAAAGCGCGCTGGAGGTTATCAGCTATCTTATCAGTGAGTCAGAGAGGATCTCTCTCTCTTCTAACAGTAAGAGGTTACAGAAGTTACCTCAGTGCTGGTAAAAAAATGATTTTTCTTGCTTAAGACACATGGCTCAGGGAGAGGGGGAATTGAACCTGCACCTTTACACTTGCAAAATAGTGTCTCCAATTACTAGGTCAGTCTGCATGACATTTCTTTTTACTAATATGTTGTAAGCTCCAGGAGGCAGAATTAAAAAAAAAAAAAAAAAAAACACCAGAATTTTAATTTTGAGACCTTCTTCTTGCAGCTTTCCCTCTCCCCTCCCATCAATTGAGCATGGGCATGCAGCGGCTTCATACAGTAACATTTACGAGTAGCCAACTAATTATTCATTTCATCCAGATGGTGTTTTATAGCGGCAATTCTATGTTAAGCCCTTTGAGATGACATACTGTGATTCGACGCTCTAGTTTTCTACAGAAACATGAACTTGAACTAGCCGCAGCCGTGAGCTAGGGTTAGCAGAAGGCTAAACTACCGGCTCGTCTACCGCGTTTACATTTCATCTCACACCGCCTCCGGCGTGTCCTCGTTCGGATGGCAGCAGTAGGCAGTGCCGCGGTTTCGGCCTCTGGTCCTCGTAGCAGGCTGCTGCCATTCGAACGAGGAATCGCCGCAGGAAGCGAGGAAGCATACCCACAACGACCCCGGCGTTCATGCTAGGCTAAATACTAACCCCAGCAGACCAGCTTTCCTGACTGTTTTCACACAGCAATTGCCCGCTCCCTGGACAGTAAACTGGACTACTTTTTACACAACTTCGTTTCTATTTGTACTGTATATAGATTGCTCACAATAAAGTCTCTTATTTTATAGTTTAGCCTTGAATTAGCTGCAGCCTTGAGCCGGCCATGGTATGGAAAACAACTTTCACCGAAGGAACCTGAACGCGCATATGGCAGAACAGCCAATAGGAACGCTCTATCTCTCTAAAAGGACCTGTGATTGGCCAAAGTCTCCCGCGACGGGCTAGATTGACTTAACCTGGAAAAGTCTTTTTTTCTCTCAGACCACTTGAATTACAATTTGCTGAAAGCTTATTGTGAATGTTTGTGCCCAATGACGCCAAAAATAAAAAATAGCTTTAAAGCTTCAAAGCAAACTTCACAATTAACCAAAATATATGCCATGTGATGAACTGAAAAAAGTGAAAGATTTCAAGTCTCATGACCATCAACAAGGACAAGACTTAGTGCAAAAAAACAACAACATTACTATCTTTCAATTTTGTATTAATAATGTGCTCATTAAATCATACCTGACACAAAAAAACAGGATCTTATGATATACATGTCTGCGTTTGGGACACATTTGGAACTGTGCATTCCTGCCATTATACTGCAGAAATAAAAATCCTGAAACAGTTTTTCCTAACAACCTTATAGAGGATTGAGTCACAGAAGCAGATGATGTCAACTATAACAGGGTTTTCCAGCAGTGGCAGCAGATGGTCGGGCATTCCCTGCCAGAAGTGGAGCAGAAAATTCTGGATCTGAAACAAAACATTTGAAGAGTCATATCTAGTTTTAGCGGAGGCTGATTTTACTCTCTTCAGTAAGAACAATAAAATTCTCTCGTGTGACAGTAATCATCACCTCCTCAAAGTTGACATTAATGGCATTGTCCAGGATGCACTGGCAGTGTGTTTTATACATCATGATCAGAGTGTCCACCTGCGAAGAGACAGTGAAGATCTGACATTAAATTAATTCACACAAAAAACTATAATGAAATCAGTAGCAGCCAGCTAAAACAACTAGCCTACTGTCAATGTAATTTTGTTAAGAGTAAAATACATTTGCAACATCTAGCATTTTATGTATGTCAAAATTAAGATTATGCCTATTTAACAACAATGCAGCAGGTAGATCGACACTGCCAAGCCTCTTGTTTGTTTACGCTAAATACAGAATATACTGATACCTCAAAATTAATTCATATGTATCACCAACCTTTTCTCTAGAGACATTTCCCTGCAGCAGAAGATGCTGAGCGTTGGGGAAGTCTGGGAGCAACGTTCCAGTTTTAGAGCTCAAAGAATATTTCCTGGTGAAACCTCCCTGAAAGAAATAACAATGTCATCATGTCCCTTTTTCCTTTAGTTGATCTTGACACTATTGTTTTTTTTTAAAGAATTAACTTAGCACGCCTCTGAAGAACAGTTTTTTGCAGACCTCCGGTGGCTTAATGGCCCTGACACACCAACCTGATAATCGGCCGTCGGACAGTCTGGCGAGGTCAGTGACTCGAGTCTGTTCGGTGTGTTCCGTGCCGTCGTCCGTTGGAGGAGCTGTCGGCCTTTATTTTGGCCGACCTTACTTGCTGGGTCGGAGGGTGGACAGTCAGACTCAATGACCATTCTGATTGGTGGAGTGCTAACCCAGAAACGACGAGCGAGATGAGCGTGACTAAGCCTCTCAAAATCTGACGAAAAATCTTTTAAACTGACCTTTGTCGATCTGAAATGAAGACAGATTCAGCAACTGCACGGCCTATTTCTCACTAAAAATGTTTTCAGAAACACGTTTTGGTGAACTATCTTTGTAAAATATGAGATCGTATTCCAAACAAAGCCGCAATTATGCCCGGTTGAAAAATCCGGGAGCAGCCAGACCCACATGATGCGTTCGTCCAATCAGCTGCTGGTTTTAATTTTTTTCTGCCAACAGTCGGCCGTCGGGTTGGTGTGTCAGGGGCTTAACTTGTCGCAGTGATGTACAAGTGTAACCCAAGACTCTGTGACATCGTTGTTGAGTGCGGTTACAGGTGTAACAGAGCATATTTCTAAAATAAGACTAAAAATTATATATGTGAAAAAACTATATCTTACAGCAGATCAAAAACTATATTTTAAAGCAGATCAAAAACTATATTGTTCTCTCATTTTTTTTTTGGGATGAATGTTGTTTATTTGGGAAAAATTTAACACTCACAATTCACGAATTCCCATTGACAAACTTTCAACCAGAGAGAGCAGCAAAACACTGCTTTTCAGCCTGGTGTTAAGTTACTCCTTAAGTAAGAGTTACCCTTTTCTCTTACCTCATTCTTGAGCTTGCTTCCAGAAAATCTGCAATTAAAAAAGAAACAGATTTATTATTTGAAAATATAAATACATTATGTTTGACATGAGATCTTTAAAAGTAAAAAAAAAAAAAAAAAAAAAAAAAAAGTACAAATACATATATTTAGAGTATCAATACTACAGTAAAAATGATTTTGAGTTGACAATTTTCATATTAATATGGGTTTTACATTCAAGGTTGCATGTAATTTGTATAATACATTTTGGTATTTATTCTAGATGGACCAAACACACGGACTGAGTATTTAACATGAGTTGTAAAACTTCAACAGACAATTTGTGTGTCATCTGCAAAGACTGAGACCAAACAGACAAAATACAACCACTGTGCAATAATGCTGCAAACAATAAGATACTACAAAATCATCAACAAGCAAAAAACATGGAGGTACAGTATAACGTGCAAGAATTAAAACTGTTAAATGTTTTGTTACCTAGTCAAACCTTTTCCAGAATACACAGAGTGATAGTAAGCGCTGCTCTCTTTGATGCCAATTCCATAGTAATGATATCTGTATAATGCCAAGATATTAATATCAAATAAGTTCGACAACATTTTGGAATTCTTGGGTACATGAAAAACGTTTTGCAAAAATTCAGAAAGTTTTCTGCAATTTCTGCAATTACTTGGAGTGTCCTCTGGTGCCCAGTCTTCTTGTTGTTAGAAGAGGAAACTTCTGCCGAATCGTCTGATGAGAAAAGGAAGTATAAAGTTCTGGTTAGATCAATCGGTCATCAGATCATTGTCATTGGATCAATATTAGGATTCTACAGTACCCTCATAATGAACAGTATGTAATGTTTGTAACTGTACTGTCACTTTTTAGGGTATCTGCAGGTATTAGAAAGCCAAAGTATAGACTTTTGGGACATTTTTAAAACTACATGAATTACACTCTCATAATAATAAAGAGACATGAGACATGTAACTGAAAGCACTGTATCTTTAACACGTGCAAGGAAAATGAAAATAAATGTTCACGATGTCTAAAGTTTGTCATATTTTATTATTATGTAATCTATAAAAAAAATTATTTGTTCCCTAAAACTAACATACTATGATGAAAGAAGTCTGCAGATAGATATCTGTTTCTGATATTTCTGACGTTTTCTGGCTTTCTATTCAAACACACACGCACACACACACACACACACACCTTTCCAAATGTAGCAGCACAGGCCGGCTCTAGTTTCTCCTTCCTGCAGAAGTCCAGGTAATGAGCATAGAGGATACATCGAGGCAGACACACTCCTTCACACACAATATAATTCTCCTCCAGCCTGTTGAGATATAGATCAGTTAGAAAAAACATGTAAGTATCACAGCAACATGGCAGTTGTACACTGAATACAGTAAAAGCAAAGACCAGCAACAAAGATGAAACCAATGGACAGACCCACTTTTTTACATATTAGAGGGGAAAAACAAACAAACATAATTGAAATCGGGCAAATTGGAATCAGGTGTACTGAAAAGACGAGAATACAGCTTTAAAAAACCAAAAACGTTATTCTTATCTGTCACATACACATAGTACAATGTAGTGAAGGTGTATAAAATAACCATCTGGTTACCAACAATCGTGGCAACAAGGAGGCGGAAGTCACTATCGGTTGTCATTTTTGTTTGCTTTAGTAATCAGTAGCGATGAGGGAAGCTTAAAGGTGCTCTAAGTGATGTTGGGTGACGTCACTTCTTGTTGACATTCAAAGTATTTTCAAACAAAACGAGGCTAGCTCGCCCCTCCCTCCTCCTCATCCCGTCCCCTCCCCCTCCCTTCCATGCTTCCGCACACTAACCCCCCAACCCCCACCCCTAAATCCTTCTTGTCGGTTATTGGCTGGAACGCTGAAAGACTGTTTGTTTTTGTGTTTCGTGGTGCAGGTTGGCGCAGTTTGTTTTTGTTGTGGTTTGTGGAGCCTGGGCTGTCTACAGAGACCGCGTTTTTTTACAGTGTGTTCAGGGGACAGGCAGCTCACGGGTCGTGAGGAGATGTTTGCTGTATGTGAGAAAAAACTGCAGTAGCCTATAAAACGCGTGACATCGCTTAGAGCCCCTTTAACATTGCAGCCAACATAATAACTTTTGTTATGATGAGAAAGAGCAGTCTTTGCGGAGTCTGGAAATGTCTTCAAAACTGCTTTAAGTGTTAACAAATAACCTCAACTCAGACTGCCCAATAGTTCTTCTACCACCCACCAGCATTTTGTAGGATGGACGAAGGAAGGTTTTTTGTAATGCAAAACAATGCTATCAAGTAGCTATGGAGATGCTATTCATGTATGTCACCCCACACTAGGGCTTTACAATATATATATATATATATATATAAATTTATCGTTATCACGATAACAACTGCATGGCGCAATAGACACATCGCAAGTTGTGTTAGTTAAAAGAAAATATCCGTTGAAAACTGCACTTTATAATGCAACTTTTTTTTTTTTAGTGGTGCCTTTTTCAGTTGTACTATGCTGGAAGAAGAATGCTGGGAATGTTTTCCATCATTTGTTTTAAATTCAACAAGCAGTTTTTGTATTTTAGCAGAATACTGAGAACAGCAGAAATGCGGAACTGAGTACATTTTAATATCTGTTTATTTATCGCAAGTAATATTGTTATCACTGTATTCAACAACGTTATCGCATATTTTCTTCATATCGTGCAGCCGTACCCCACACACACCTATAAATATGGATATTGGTGCTTTTACCACTGCAGAGTGAGTTGTGTCTGTTTCTTCTTGTCCTTGATGATCTGACTGATGGTCTTCCTGGAGGACGAGATGCTCTGTTTGATGGTCAGATCCGAGTTAAAGTCCACCAGGTCCTGGTCTTCCTCAGAGGACGGCGTCTCATTACTGTCCTCTGCTTCTGAGAAAACACACAGACAAATATAGTAGCTCACGAGAGGGGTGTATTTTCGACATAACTTGACTTTTTTCAGTATGGTTTACACAGATAGTGGTCTTTCCATATCATGTCTAAAAGAGAATGAAACTGTACTTCTTCTCCTCTAGCATACTTTCAGTCAATACCCTCCAGAGCAGTGGTTCTCAAGCTTTTTTCAATATTGTACCGCCTTTGAACAGTTTTTTTAAGCCGTGTACCCCCTAACCAGTGCAAATAATTTTTGGTAGAAAAAAGAGTCTCTATAAAGAGGAACAATACAGCAATGTCAGCGATAGATTTACTAAACAACAGCTTTGGAAAACATTTAAATGCTGATGAAAAAAGCCGACAAAAACGTAAAAAAACCCCGACAAAACATTGGAAAAAGACGCTAGAAAGAAGGAAGTAAGGCAAGAATAGGTCGACAATAGTAATAAAAACTTTGAAAACAAACAGTAGAAAGAAGGAAGGCAACAATTGGGGCGACAAAAAAATTAAAATAAGCAACAAAAAAACTTTGAAAAAAGAGACAAAAACTTAGAAGAAAAAAAGACAGTACAAAAAAAGTAAGGAAGAAAGGCAAGAATAGGTCAAAACAGCAAGAAAAACTTTGAAAAATGCGACTAACTGGGGGAAGTGGACTGAAAATAAAGCAACGTGTAAGGTGTAGCTAGGGAGGGGGAAACAGCACTGAAAAAACAAACAAACAATAGGACAGTGAACTACTTTAATCCTAATACTGCTAATAATTGACACGAGGTGTTGATGAAACATTTGATCCATCGTTGTTATGTCTGCCTTTTTGTGTGTGCAAATCTTTAATTGAGGATTGTTAAAACCTGAGGAAAAATTAATATTTTGCAAGATAAATTAAATTCAGAATTTTAAAAAAGCATGGTGAAAACTGTACAAATGAGGATTTATGTTGAGTCACAAAATATATCGAAATAATTGTTACTTGTTCTACATTTTACATCGGAATTTAAAGACGATCGTGATATAGGACGGATTTTTTTTTTTTTACTGATTGCTCATATTTTACTTACTTTTTGGTCATGTACAAAATACATCTTTCCTAGTGTTTATGTATCTTCATCATCCTCCTTATTCACAAAAAAGTATGTGAAGAAAATAAATGGGATCTTGTTGTTGTAGCACCACCATGTGGTCAATCTGTGTCAATTTATTTTTCAACTAAGCAGCATTTGAAATGTAACCACAGAAAAAAAAACTCACATTTAAAGTGAAGATTGAGTGGAGATTACGTTGAGAAAACAGGAGAAGTTAACGGTGAAGAAGACATTAATATAAAACAGCAACATTTCAGCCGTATTGATCTGACCTTCCAGCAGCAATAATATCGAAAATTGTTGTTTCATTACCTGATTTAATCCCAGAATCATCCTCTTGATGAAAATGTGTCTGTCCGTTAAAGTCTGTGTGTGTTTCTTCTGGTGAGCTGCACAAAGTCTTGGTTAGAGAGTGAATAAGAAACACTTCATGCCTGGCTGAACTCTCACTGCTGCGTTTCATCGGCATAGTCACAAAAAAGTAAATGTCGATAAACAAATCAACCAAAGATGAAAACTTAAGTCAGCATGCTGTAAAAAAACACAAAACCAAAAAGTCCACTGCAGCTCATTTATCTTTAAGACCGTGAATCTTTAAACACTGTTTGCCAATCCCACCTTCACACAAGTCCAGGAAAAGATTAAAAAAAAAGATTACAAACACCACGTCCAGCATTTTTCATCCAACCAAATGAGAAACCAAAGAAAAGTGGAAACAACTGCAGTTGATGAACCTGACACGTTGAGCAACCTCAGACTAATAAAGCCGTGCTGTGGGAAGGCAGAGGTAATGAAGCCGTGGATGCATTCATCATATTTACAGAAGACTGGGGCTAATCCAAGTTATTAATGATTAACAGAAAAGCCCTGATCCATCTGTCCATCCATCCATCCTGCCTCCCACACTCAGTTGGCCTTTTATACAGTAGCCTACCACGTTATATCGAGCCTAAACCAACCAACTGTTAAGTTTGCTTTCACTTATTTAGATAGTTTTGAAAACTCAAATATGTCCAGTTTAAATTAAGCTAGACTGGATATTATTGTGTGGCAGTTGTGTTGTTATGTTATGTTTACAGGTTCATTTTAAACTCAATGGACATTTTACCTGCTTAAAGGAAAGAAAAGAAAGAGGTTTTTGTTTTAGCTGCATCCACCACACTAGAGCTGCAACTAATGAACCTCTTAAATGAATAATCTCTTGATTGTTTTCTTGGTTAATCGACTAATTGTTTGGTTTATAAAATGCCAGATAATAGACCTTTTTCACAGCAGACATGTTGACATGTCATAGTAGTAAAAGCACAGGCGTATTCAAAACCATTAATGATGGCTGCATTCCACTTAGGAGAGACCCTGGTATTGTGCATGCTGACTCACTGAAATAGCTTAGGGACCGTTCGGTATTTATGGAATGGACCACCGGAGGAAAATAGGGGAGGGTCTAGGGTATTTTTTGCTGAGGGGAGGGTCATCCAACATTTTTTAGTCTGGGTGGGGGGGTCACCCAACTTTTTTTATTCATGAAAAGAGCAAAATTTCAAAGTGGCTTGTTTGGTGCATATTTATCCATGTAGCTCTCAGTCTCGGCCCCCTAGCAGATGGTTCTGACCGCATACGTGGAGTTTGCTGGGGCAGGAGGAGCACTGCCCCCCTGGTGGCTCAAACGGGTAATTGCATTGTTTAAAAAATTTGTGGAATAATTAGATCTGGCATGACCAGATATTAAATAAATATCTTAAATAACACAAAACAACTAAATGGTGATAGGTAATACATCAGAGTTCATATACTGCTTTAGTAAAAAAAATATTACCTGGCTGACGATGGGAGCAGCAGGACACAAAAAACGAAAATTACTGTTGCACTAGTCTGGACATCTTGCCGTGCCAACCTTGCAATAAAGGTTTCCTAAATGCCATGTATATAAATGTGATGTCAGCTTACTAATTGATTGCGGGTTTTGTGTAGATTTGGACTTTTATACGTTTATTCCACTTTGTTTAAACGGCGAAGTGGAGAGGCCTCGTATGTGACGCTCGTATCGGCCTTGCTGGATACACCGTATCATTTACCTTTTTGTGGATCTACTGATCGCTGTGGATTACTTTTTTTTCATGTCATTGGATTACGGCAAAATACAGATCTTTTTTCTCAACGTGTCTTAACGTTTTATGGTGTGACTGTGCTTGGTTTCTGCATTTGGAGAGGCATCTCAACAGAATGTAGGTCCAACACTGATTGTTCACTGTTACATTTTAGTTGAATTTAAGCGTCTGTCTATTGCGTTACAAAACAGCCGTGCCGCGATTGGATTTCATAAGGACGAATTGTTAAATTGTTACAATGTAACTTAAAAACTTTAAAAATAAACATATGTGTTTTGGAATATAATGTTCAGCTTCGGCAGCTTTACCTATGTGCCAAATATACAATGACGAAGCCTAGTGACAAGTCCATAGCAACCAGTGTTGAATTGGTTATATCCCAGCGTCCTTTGCTGAATGGTCTCAATGTTTTATTGTTTTATTTCATATGAATACTAGTTTACTAGAGGAGTAACTTAGTATTTGAAGTAATGCAGTAATGCATTTAGTTTCCATGCTTATTGTGTTTCCACAACAATGTTTGTGAGTAAATCTACTGAAATGGCCACCACACCATAACAGAGGAGTGGGATGTGTAAGATGAGAATGCAGAGGTTAACTCCTGTACATCATGGCTGTATAAATCAAACGGTATCTGTCCTTCTTTGCTAAGTCCAAACTTGTATGCAAGGGGAGGGTCATGCCTTTTTTTCAAGTCGTTTTGGAGGGTCATAGGAAAATTAATACTGATGAGGGGAGGATCACGTCTTTTTAGGTTAGAGGCCACAAAACTCCTCCGGTGGCCCCTTAATTAAATAACGAACAGTCCCTTACTGGGACACTTGATAGAATTGAGCCATCGTTAAGGTTATCAATTTCAGCTGTGCTTTTCCTACTATGACAAGTCAAAATGTCTGCTGTGAAAAAGGTCCATAGTCCATTAATACCAATTTCCTAAAGCCAAAGATGACATTATTAAGAAATCACATTTGTCCAAAAAAAACAACAACAAAAAAACAACTCATATAAACAGATCAAAGCCGCTGGAACTAGTTAATGTTTGACAGTTTTGTTGATGAATCTGAAAAGTAACTAGAAAAGAGTTATCAGGCAAATGTAGTGGTGTGAAAAGTACAATATTTCCCTCTGAAATGTTATGGAGTAGAGGTACAAAGTAGCAGAAAATGGAAATACTTGTATGAATTGTAAATAGCCTATAGGCCTAATTTCCACAGTGTAAACCTGTAATGTAAATGTAATGTTATTTTGGGGTTTCTGTATAAGAGAAAAATGCTATTTGGAAATCAGCATAAACCTTGAGGGGAATACATTTTAAATGCCCCAGCATGTATCATATTTGCATAACAGATCATTTCCAGACTGCCAATATTTCTATTTTAAAGCTTTAACCTCGGTACCTTAATTAATGGAGGCGAAACCGGAAGTGGGATCAGACCAGGACAAGACACGTTTTGCAGGTAGATGGATCGCACCCATAGACTGTAACTATTAACAGTGTATGATCGCACCCATAGACTGATAATCGCACCTGAAACACGTGTAGGCGTAAACACCATTCAACAGACGTTAATAAAGTGTTTATACACTCTTGGTTGCTGATGTTGTTAATAATATCTCCCAAATTTCGTCTCACATTCCTGTTGGAACATGTTCGATTGTGTAGTTTTGCTTTAGAAGCCTGATGATTTTTTTCAGGTCACGCCTGCGCAGTATGCTCGTGTTGACGTCGACACGTGTATCGGTATTTTGCGAGCAGCATCCTGAGTAACGTCGTTAAATTGAAAGATGGCAGACACGAGGCTGGACAAATGGTAGGAATACAGTCGTAAATATTAGGGAGGAAACTTTAGTCTTTAGTCTTGTCACTGACGGCAATTTGAAATAAAACCGACCATGATGTAGCTAATGTTAGGCTGACCCAACTATGAAATTTAGCTTCAGTATCGTTTAGCGTTAGCAGCGTGATGGTGTAGCGTTAGCAACGTTAGCCTCTGCTTAATTTCAACTTGACTGCTATATTCAGTATTGTTTAGCGTTAGCAACGTTAGCTCCTGCTGAATGTCAATTTACACTGCCATGAACAACTCTGCTGAGTCACTTTTGGTTAGTCCGGACATCATTTTGTACTCTGTGTATTTAGCAAAACAGAAATTTGTACATTTAAAGTTATATTTTTGTCGCGGTAATATTTACTTAAATTAAATACCTAATGTTACCTATGTTAGCTAGCATAGCTACCTACATTGTTAAAATTCCGTCCAAGATCAGCAATAAAATAACGTTAGCCCAAGTTTGTATTTAGCCTTACCAAAATGAATAAAATATGATTTGGATATTTATTGTTAACTTGTGGAGACTTGCTAGATGTGCATGATGTCACAGTTACATAACTATTTAATGCATTGTCCAAAAAAGCCTGAAATAAACATATCTTTGCTGACAGGAAATGCCAGTAATGTAGCTTTTTAGTGTAGTTTGGTGTCCATTGTGGGTTATTAATATAATTGTTTTTTACAAGTTTTCTCTATGCACTGGCCGACCAGTGATGTATCCTACACCTTGCACAGCTTGCTTTCATCTAGGTGTTGGCACTGTGTAAAGTCAAAGACAGTTTTATTTATATAGCCCAAAATTACATTTGTCTCAAAGGGGTTTACAGTCTGTTGAATATGACATCCTCTAACCTTAGACCCTATATTAAG
The DNA here is from genome assembly GCF_008315115.2 of Sander lucioperca. NCBI lineage: Eukaryota > Metazoa > Chordata > Actinopteri > Perciformes > Percidae > Sander > Sander lucioperca. The sequence goes on from NC_050191.1 coordinate 6,604,489, forward strand.
ATAGGTAATAATGTGTCAAAGTTTAAGCTTTTCTTAGTTTATAAAGGCTTATTAGTATGTAAAGGTCAAGATCCATGCTAGTTTTGTTCTTGTATTTTTTTTTATTTTTTATTATTATTATTATAGTAATAACCAACATTTTTTTTCAGGTTGTGTTTAAGATGTGACCGTTACTAATGGCTGCAGCCATGCAATCAGAACATCAAAAGTAAGTAAATCAATGTGACAAAAATGAATTTTTGCTTATAGTATAATGTAAAAATTTTAGGCAAAATTGTGTTTTAGTGACTGGATTAGAAGTTGACAGCTAAGCTATTAGAAAACGATGTTAAGATTTCTTAGTTATTTACTTTAAAGATTTTTAAATTAGGAGTCAGTGGCATACAGTTTAGTAGAGAACCTACCTCGCATTTAAATGTGAAATTAATATCGCATGTTAGTTTTATTTTCCTCTTTTAAATTGTTTTAGGTTACATAATTATTTTTTGAGCTTTTTCCATGAATCTACTGTAGCTATAACAATAACATGTAATAACTATAACAATATTATATAATATGCGAATGAAAGTAAACTGATGCTAATGAAAATAAACCTATAAGATAAGTAGGGCTGGATCCGAATACTCGTTCGATGGGTAGGTATTCAATTTTGGGATTCAAACTTTTTTTTTTTTTTTTTAAAGAAAAATGTGCATGCAGGCTATGCAGCGCTATGTATTCCATGTCAGCCAAGAACGGAGAAATGTTGAGTTACAAGCGAGCAGTCTGATGTTTGTAGAGGTCTGTATGGTTATACAGTAGCAGCCTGGTGCCCGTTTTAAGGTGATTTGATAAAGGTAAAGATAGTACGGTGTGCATGATTCCAACGCTCTAGTGAGGCGCTGGCTGAGCTTGCATTCCCACACACTGTCGGTCGTCATTCGTCAGACAGTCCGGCAAAACACAGGTCTTTCCACGCAGCACTTTGTAACCATGGTTTTGAAAGATGCTTTATAAATAAAGTTTATTACTATTATTTATTTTCGGTTCCTGCGTCAAAAAGTGAGACGAATTCAACTTTTTGGAGAAATAGCAGCCAGACATAACCCTGCGGTGGACTCGTCAGTCTGTTTTGCAGGGTGAGAGTCCCATAATGTTACAGGAAACGGTGCCTCTATCGCTGACACACAAAAGTTTTAAACACTATGAAGGTAAAAAATGAAGCACAAGCACTGAACTGCCCAGTTCGTGTAACAATAGGGGACTGTGTCCTGCAACAACAAAGCAAAGTCGCTTCATCTCTCGCTTCATCACTTATCTATCTCTTTTTTTTCCGTTAAATAAAGCTGCCTTCAAGTGCGGCCCAAACTTTTTAACACACCGCCACCGAAGCTAGGTATTGAAGCTTTGAAGCTCAAAAAATGGTATTCGGTACAGCCCTACCTATAAGCATCTAAAAGTAAGTACCATACACAAGGAACAGGCATGGAGCTCATACTGGGGTCTGAAACACTCTACACTATATTTATTACTGTCAACCATTTTACTTAATAGTCCAGATTCTGAGTGGCAAATTGTTGCACTGCACAGTGCCCTCACAAATTCCCACAATGTAATAGAAAAAAATTGTGTCCATGGAATCCCACAATTCACTGTCACATTTTATATATGTTAAAAAAAACTCCAGATCTGCGATGATGCAAAATGCTGATTCCAGGGTTTTTCCTGCAAAGAGAGTTTTGGTGCCCCCCAAAGAGGTTTTTAGCCAGCGCCGAAGGAAAAACACAAAGTTAGAGAATTTTGTGTTTTCCTTGACATTCCTTTACCATAAATTTGTGCCTAAAAATGTATCAGAATGCAGAAAATGAAGTCTTTGACGCTAAAAAATTTTACTGGGGGAGGACCCCTAGACATCCCTCTTAAATGGCAATGAATGGCAAGGCTCATTCATTTCCAGGAAAAATCCTGGATTCATGTGTCCAAAATCTCAATCTACTGCTCACTATTTAGTAAGCAGTTGAGTGTTAATTATAAAGTGAGTAGTGACTAAGGGAGTTGATTCACACACAGCATGGGCTTCATTTTGCTCCACACACCAGGCTCTGAAATAGCCAAGGTCTTACAATGGGCAGCTGCTGGTGCCTAAATGAAAGAAGCTATAAACTTACCAAATGATTTAACACTTTAAGGTTAATAATATAACTCACTTAAATTTGCAGGTCTAGTCAATGTGCACCATGTGCCCTTTGGCCAGTGGACCTCAAGTTAACTCACTTGGACTGGAACCCCGAAGCAACCCTGATACACTTCCAGGGACAGTACCTATCCATATGTGAACTTGACTATAACATCTTGCAAGGGGAAATACAAAACATACCAAAGACCAAAGCTGGAGTGGATATCGGAGAGTTTTGCCTCGTGGAAGATTTGACTTCAGGCCGCTGGTACAGAGGAAGAGTTCAGAAAAGAAAAGAGGACTTGTTTGACGTTTTCCTCATCGATCACGGTAACGTCTTGAGTGTCGACATAGTCCACATATCTTCCTGTTCAAACGATCTGTTCATCCTTCCTCCCAAGGTAGTTTGTGGCTTTCTTGCAAATGTACTGCTGCTTCACGGTTGTTCTCATTCTGTAGTGGATGCGTACTTCTCAAACCTGATTGGAAGAAATGTCACAGGTTACATCCAAGCCTTCCTGCCCCACAAAGTGCTCTTATTGGAAGCCCCTGACATTAACGTTGACCTTGTTAGACATGGGTTTGGAAGGCACGTGGACAAAGATACTTTCATCCTCTTGGTCGAGATGCTCATAGAAGTGCCGATCAAACAAAACAAGGAGCCAGTTCCTGACTTACTCATTGAAAAGCCAAGGGGACAAGAAGTTTTCTTCAACCAGTCAGGTTTGCAGGGCTACGACATTCTGTCTTTCTGTGGGCCTAGATTGAGTTGTGGGACACGTGCTAAAGTGCGTGTAACTGCTGCTGTTAACCCTGGGCGGTTTTACTGCCAGATGACTAGTATGGAAACAGATCTTTGGGAAATGTCAAAGAAGCTGGCTGCAGCGAATGAGTACCGATCCAAAGAACACAATCAGAAGACCCCAGAAAACCTAGGGTTACTGTGCTCAGTCAAAAGCAAAGACGGGAAATGGTACAGAGGCTTTGTGCAGTTTCTCCCAGTCAACTCTCAACTTCGAGTTTTGTTAATTGACTACGGGTTCTTTGAATCTGTCAAAGTTGAGAATGTCCACAGGCTGCCACCTGACTTCTTTTCAACACCCATCATGGCATTCCCATGCTCGCTCGCCTCCCTTAGTGATCAAGATGAGGTGGTCGAAACTCAGCAATTGAGTTTCCTCAAAGCAGGCTTGCTTGGAAAAGTGTTAGATGTGGAGATCAAAAGTTTTGACAAAGAACAGCACATGTACTCTATCACAGTAATTGGTGCTGAAGATAATCATGTGAAGGAACCGGAGCCCATGCAAGCGCAGCCTAGAATGAAGATTGAGTCAGTTTTTGATACAGAAGAATTGTCACCTGAAGGTGGCTATTTATACAATGAAACAATCATGGGTGAAGCATTGGGTAAAACACTAGAAGCAGAAGAGGTGCATGTAGGCTCTGTCTTTGTGGGCTATGTTGAGCATGTCCAGAATCCAAACCGCTTCTGGATGAGAACACAAAAACGCAATGATGAGTTTGAAGAAATGATGACGAAATTGGCAGATTACTACAGTCAAGTGAAGCTGGATGAAGACGTGCTGGTGAACCCAGAGCTTGGGACACTGTGCTGTGCAGTTTATGAGAAAGACATGCATTTCTACAGGGGTATTGTGACAGACACTCTTAAGCATGGAGCTGAAGTTCTTTTTATGGATTTTGGGAACATTGAGAAAGTACCACACATGTTGATCAAGAAGATACCAGAGACATTTGCGAGCAAATCAGCATTTGCCTTCTGTTGTACTCTTGTTAATGTTGTTCCTCTGGATGAAGTCTGGACCAGCGCCAATTCTGACTTTTTCAGACAAGCTGTGTCAAACAAAGCCCTGCTAGTCCATGTTGTCCAAAAGAGAAAAAACACATTTGTTGTTGATCTCTATGAGATGGGAAGTGACAACAATCAAAGTATCACTGAGCTCCTGATCTCTTCCAAAAAAGCTGAATACTGGAACAACATTGCCATAAAGCCTGTGGTGCAAAACAACACAGATTTGACAGAAGAAACAAGGCGCCCAAGATGCAGTGTGATGTCAGACATCAATGGAAATGCAGAGCAAATGAAGGATTGGGAGGAGGAAGAGAAAACATGCAAAAATCAAACTAAAAAGGCCCAAGCCTCTGCTAGCTTCAAAGCCCTAAGCATCAAGCCTGGGTGTAATTTTGCTGTGCGTTGCTCTTACATCAGGTCTCCTTTAGATTTCTGGTGCCAGCCTCTAGATAAGATTCCAGCTTTGGAGGAACTGATGGATAAAGTGAATCAATATTACTCAACTCACACAGTTCCCCTCCAATCAGGGGATCAATGTTGTGTCACAAAGTCACCTATAGATGGAAGATGGTACAGGGCCTTCATCATAGAGAAACAGAAAGGTCATGCCAGAGTGATGATGGTTGACCATGGCTTAACCATCCAAATCAAGGAGCACAATCTTCAGGCAATAATGCCAGAATTTGTTCATTTAGAAGGACAAGGTTTCAGGTGCAGCCTTTCCAACCTGATTAAACCTGCTGACCCCAAGAACAGTGGGTATTGGAGTCCGGAGGAGTGCAAGTGGCTAACAGATTTTGTCCTTGACAGTCCCAGTGGTCTAAGATGTAAAGTTATCTTTCAGTTGAATGTAAAAAACAGAGGGCTGTGCAATGTTGTGGAACTTTACAACACCCAAACCCAACAGAGCATAACAAATTTGCTCTCGGAACAGGGCCTGGCAAGAGAAGGGACAATCTCGACAAAGCAACTGTTAACAGTGTTTCCAGAATCTTTTGTCTACTCTTCATTTGATCTAAGTCCTGGAAATGAAGAACAAGTCTACGTCACTCATGTTAGCAGTAAGTGGGAGGTCTACTGCCACCTTGAGAGAAATGTTGAAATCATTCAAGACCTTGAAAAGAAAATCTCAGATGAGAGTGAGAAAATGATGCAAGCCAGTACGAGAGCAGTTGTGAGGAAGCTGTGCCTGGCAAAATACTTTGATGGTCAATGGTACAGGGGCTTGGCACATCCTGTTCAGTCACCTCTGCATCTTAGTGTGTTTTTTGTGGATTATGGAAACACAAACATATCTGAGAAAACCCACGTCATGTTTATCCACAAAGACTCTGATTTGTTGTACACACCCATGCAAGCTTTGAAATGTCGCCTTGCTTCAGTGTCCAAAGAAGAGCTCTATGCAGATGTCAAAGAATGGCTTGATGGTGCAATACTCAACAAGCAAGTGAGAGCTGTCATAGTTGGAGAGAATGAAGATGGGTCATTTGATGTTAAACTATTTGATGGAGATGTTAACATCAATGAGAAGGTAAAGGAGCTCATTCTCAGTGTTTCACCGAAACCCAAGACTGTTGTGAGTTTTGACATGAGCCGCACAAAGACAAAAGATAAAACTCTCCACGCAAAGAGCTCAATTAAGTGCAAGAGTCAACCTAAAGGGAAGTCTTCAAATTCCCACACATTGAAAGCCAGGTGCACTCAAGTCGGATTTGCACCTCACAAAAAAGAAAACACAAAAAACTATGTTCATGGGAAAGCTCAGAAGAACACAAAAGTAAAACGACAAAAAAAGTACCGTGATACAAACACAAAGTCAGAACAACCACAAAATACGGACACGGAAAGCCCTCAGCTCTCGTGTTTGCCGGACATGAAAGTGAGCGCAGGTTACAAGGCAAAGTGTTTTGTCTCCTACATTGACTCGGTCAACAGTTTTTTCCTTCAACTGGCGGAGGTGGAACCTGCCATCTTGCAAATGGCCGAAGATCTCAACACAAGTGTCTTCAGAGATTCCTTGAAGACTCCAACCTTTTTGAGAATCAATGACCTTGTTCTGGCTGAGTATGAAGAAGACGGCGCTCTGTATCGTTCTGTTGTGAAGGACTGTGGAGGAGGTTCCTGTTACAAAGTTGAGTTTGTGGACTATGGAAACTCGGCAGTCATCGGGAAGGAGAAGATCTACTCCATACCAAAGGAGTGTCTCTCTCAGCCAAGATTCGGCATATCCTGCTCCCTGTTGGACACAAGCACATATGAAAATGATACTTCTTTCACTGAGGCTGTAATGGAGAAGCCTCTCATGGTTGATTTTGTCCGTCATAATGAAGTTCATTGGGAAGTCAAGGTTGAGATCTTTGAAGAAGCTGTTGGTCTTTCAGCCACACTTGAAGCAGCTGTTGAAAATGGCACTGAAACCAACAAAGAAGAGGAGACAGGTTCATCTGAAATAGAAGAGAAAGTGAGATCCTGTGAGCAGAACCACTCGGATAAAGAAGTGAGCAAGATTGAAAAAACTAAATTTGAAAGAACTACCATTGATGGTGAAAACGCCGAAAGAACTGTTGATGGCAAAAACTTCATGCTGAAACCGACACCTGCCACACTGTCAAATAAACTAGAAGAACATAGAAAAGCACCCACCACAAACAAGAATAATTCTAAGGAGGATCTAAGAAAAATCGCAAAATCACCTGTCAAAACAAAAAGTGATTGTGCAGATGCAATCATACACCCGACTATTCAAGCTAAAGACACAGAGAATGGTACAGTTCTGTCGGTCCTGAGTAACAGCAATTTTTACGCCAGACTAAATAAGGCCGGTGAACTGCTTGCTGCATTGGAAAGTAGTATAGATGACAACCTATACAAGTGCCAGATCGTGGCTGAAGAGAATGTCAAACAAGGCTATAAGTGTTTAGTTCAGGTAGACAAGGACAAGCAGTGGCACAGGGCTGTTGTTCAAAATGTAGGCCAGGGAAAATGCCAGGTCTTTCTCGTGGATCAAGGAATAACAGAAGAAATCCCAAGTGGCTCAATCCGACGACAGTGTAGCGAGCTGACAAAAATCCCAGACCTTGCAGTTTTGTGCAAGGTAAACTGCTTTGGGTTCAGTGAGGGAGATGGTGCTCACGAATTGTGGTGTGAAACTCTTAAACCACTGATCGGCAAAGAAGTCAAGCTGATGTTTGTGTGTTATTCAGAAGATGATAAACTGTGGAATGTTGAAATAATCATGAATGGACTGTTCCTTGTTCGTCAACACATAACCACACTGCAGCAGAATAAAGAGGTGCTTGTGTTCACTGCTGAAACTAAAGTAGAAGGAGAATCCAACTTGGACAAAAGTCCTACTCAGCAACTTGTCTTTGCTCCTATTGATATAGACAAAGCATATTCTGGCTTTGCTGCTGCAGTGACAACTCCCTTTGAGTTTTGTGTCGTTCTGGAGGACAGGCTTCTGGTCATGAACAAAGTGTCCATCATGCTGGACGACCTCCCTGGGCAGATGTCTCCTCTTCCTGAAGCCCACCTCGTCCCTGGCACCTGCTGCCTATTGAAATCAGACACCAAGAACAAGTGGTGCAGGGCTGAAATTGTACACGCTGACACCCCAGCAGTCCTTAACCTGGTGGATTACGGCCATTGCGAATGCATCTCGTACGAAGACTGCTCCAAGCTGAAGAGGCTTCCTGAGGAGATAACGAACCTCCCAAAAGTGACGTACCCCTGCATCCTGAGAGGGGTGAAACCAGATGGAGTGGATGGACAGTGGACCGATGAAGCAGCAGTCTTCTTCCAGCAGTGTTTGTACCACAAGAACCTCCAGATCTTCTTCAGAGAGTTTGTGTCAAACACACACTGGAAGGTGGACATTCTGGCAGGTGGCGTCCATGTTGCCAAGGAGCTGGTGGATGCCGGACACGCCAATTATATGGACATCATGCTAGGACTGAGGTATGCCCTTTGCATTGTCCTTTCCATTACTTTGTATTTGTCTTTTATTTAAACTTTTATTGAAGGAAGTTTAAGTCAGCCCTTCAGGTCACATTTCACAATTAAGTTAAGTGACGTAATATAAAATGAAGACAAATTTGAATTAGTTATACACATTGCTTTGGCTCATTGTTTTAAGAAAAGTCTTGAATATGTAATCATTTAAAAGCAGGATCAAATCTGAGAACAAATTGGTTAGAATGAATGAAAAAAGCATGTTACCCTCCATTTTTCCAAAATCATAATCAGCTGTCTTCAACATCAAGACACTGTCAACTGTAAACTTAAAAATTCACTTCTTGCAACGCTTTTTTTTTTTTTTTTTTATGCTTGGTGATCATTTTAATCTCTTTTTTTAAAATCAGGGTATTTTTCAGCAAAATCTGAAAATAATATCAGAGAAACGGTCACGTTTGCTGCCAAGACAGGAAAAAAGTATAAAGGGTGCACATTTTCAAGCAAAATACATCAAACTTAACCTTATTTCTGACACATTCAGGTTCCAGGAACAGAGCTCAGATAAAGCTGCTCCTCCTGACAGTGAGGAAGAGTGGGCTCAGGAAGATGAAGGCTGTGATGGGGTCGAGTCATCTGATGAAGAAGAGGGGAAGATGCAACTCAGCATTGTGTCCGAATCTAGGCGATGTAAGAGAATATTTTAAATACATTTTGTTTATTGGCATAAACAAACAGGGCAAAACAGCTGATCACTGATCTGTTTTTACAGAATGTTCTCCGGTGTAGCTCAGCTAAAAACACAGAATTTGTCCACACGTTAGCGTGTAGTTCACTACCATTTTCTGGAATACATCAATCCAAAACATTTAACACGCTCCTATAACGTGTATTTTATTAGACGAGCATTTCTACATGTCCTGGAAAAAGGGGTTGGCAGGTATGTAAAGTAACCTAACAGTAACGTACAGTACGGTCCTGTCACTTTTTCTCTTTTGTTACAGGTTTTCTGATGTGAAGGCAGTCCAGTTGGATCTCGTCAATACAGTGAGCAGCAATTCCCAATCACTCTGCGTAAGATTAATCCAAGTAAGATGTTGCTTGTTGGATGTTTTAGCTTTAAGTTGAGATTTAGCACTTAAAAATGACATAAATTACCTTAAAATGTTATGTAAACTTGTATTAGTTTATGGTGAAATTTATTTTGTTTTGTTGGATTAGCTGGAGTACCTTGAAAGCTTTCAGACAGCAGCATAATGTTCCTTAAAAGCACAAGAAATCTGAGTCAGTGAACAGATTTTTTTTTTAATTAAGATTTAAATGAGGTGTTCTCCTCATTCATGGACTTTTTTATTGATAATGTTGATGGATGTTCAGTTCATCTTTTTGTTTTGTTATAAAAAAAAAAGAGAAAAAAGAAAAAAAGTCAGACAGTAAGAACTGCAGTGTTTGTTTTGATGAGGTGAACTAAATATAAGGTAGCCAAGCACATATTTAGTTTATTTTAAGATAGGTCTACTTTGTTACTTTTGAGTTTTAGGGATCATTGACAGGAAATATTTTTTCCAGATTCCAAAAAAGAAAACTTTTTTTTTTTTTTTACAATTGGGGCCTTCTGTAGAATAAATTTTTGACTTGACATTTAATTTAACATTTAATCTTTGCTTATGCTTATTTCGCTCTTACATACTTTGTTCTCTAAACTAGTAGTGGGACAAAGGTTATTTTAAGGGTGTGGGAAAACGGAGAAGTCCTGAACCTTCCAGTTCATGCTCCACCACTAGAGTGTGCTGTTGAGCCAGGATTGTTCATAGTAAGTCATGAATCCGGCACTGTTGGACGCTGTTGCGTGCATCCCTAAACAATAATCAAAATGTCATCAATGTATTAAAGGAATTATTTAAAAATAAAATTTGAATGCAGAGAAATGGCAGATGTTTGTCTGGCTCAGTGTTTCAGGTTTCTGTGGAAGAAAAGGTTGTTGTCAGAAGTGGGATTCGAACCCACGCCTCCAGGGGAGACTGCGACCTGAACGCAGCGCCTTAGACCGCTCGGCCATCCTGACATCTGAATACACAAAAACATGGATATAGTTTTTATTGCTCATTTACACCAGAAAGAGCGACCAGGATTGGGCAGATGTTATTTCCAACTGCACTTAAAGGCAGCTTTATTTCACGGAGAAAGAAAAGAGACGGGACTGTGCCTGTTGTTGCAGGACAGTCAGCTATGTGACACAATCTCCTGGGCAGTTCAGTGCTGTGTTTCGTTTTTTACCCACATAGTGTTTTAAAACTTTCTTGTGTCAGCGATAGAGGGAGTGATGTTTCCTGTTTACTGAACGGGACTTTCACATCGCCTCAAAACGGACCGCCAAGTCCGATAGCCGGGATTGGCAACCAGCAAGAGAGAAAACAATCCCCGCTCAATTTACCTTCTATCAATTGAGAGTAAGAAATTATATTGATTAAATATTACATTATTAACATTTGCATTTTTTTGTAGGCTATTGTTTACTTCTTGGGGAAAATGTAGCTTGTATACAATGCTTGACACATTGAATGTGGTGTGTTTAAGTGCCCACTAGATGGCAGTATTACAGCACAAATGGCAATGTGTTGAATTTTTTTTTTTTTTTGTAGATTGGAGGAAAAGGAAGAATTTAATGTTCTGCAAAGCCATTGATTTTAATGTGAACTAGTTAAGATCCTTTAATTCATGGCAACATTTTTTGTGCAGCAAAGGGACATTTTTTTTTAATGTAATGATGGTGTGAATTATATTTTACATAGACTATTATGTAAACTTATTTGTCCTTTCATGAACAGACTGATTAGGAATCAGTTCAAACACATTTTTATATAATTAGAACTGGACGAAAACACATCTGCTGGATAGGAATTAGAACCTGTAATTTTATTTTTCATATACTACTGTTTTCGCCTCCGTGGGCTAACTGTTCCTAACAAGTATTTTGTTGCACTGTATTTAAATGTAAGAGAGACGTTCCATAGTTTGATTATAATCCCTTTGTTGGATATTGGTAAACATTGCATTCTTTTAGGCTATCATATTTTCTTGTTGTGGTGAATAAATAGAATGAGTTGTCCAGATTTTAGAAACAAGTTGTAATTGTTTGGCAAGTTTTTTTCCTCTTGGGAGCAGGGTAGGGGAGCGAGGGAGCTGGAATATCAAATGTTGGGATGTGTTAATTAAATCCATGATTAGAGTCCCTTCTTTTTATATGCGGCAAGTTCTTTGTGAAATGACCATGTAGTTGGCCAACGTTGATAATGTAATACACTAACCAAAAAGGGCCGGAGCACCGTCTCTCTTCTCTCGGAGTAGAGCAGTTGTCCTTGAACCACAAAGTCGGCGGTTCGACCCCCGGCTCTTTCTGTCCGCATGTAGAAATGTTATTGAGCGAGACATCGAATTCCAAGTTTCTCCCCCCGGGTGAAAAGTTGAGCCCGATTTCAAGTTTTGGAGAAACGCAACCTGGTGTCATCCTGCGGTAGCCAGTCATGTAACAATCAGACTTCAGTGTTTTGGTTTTGAGGCAGTGTAAAAGTCTCTTACAGTAAACATCACTCCATCTATCGCTGCCACAAGACCATTTAAAATATGAGGGTAAAAAAAAGCGAAACAAATCACTGAACTGCCCAGGAGTTTGTGTAACAGCTGACTGTTTCCTGCAACAACAAAGCACAGTCCCTCCGTCTGTTTTCTTTTGTGCGGTTGAAAATGAGATCTAAAGGAAAACAATAATTGTCAAAGTAGAATTAAAATCTACTTGTGCTACATTGGGGGGTTAAACAACAACAGGATCAGCAGCTCCACTGCTCCTAAAAAGCTTAGGGTGGGTTAAAAGCAGAGGTCGAATTTCACTACGTTGCGCTGTTTACAGTTAGCCGGTCATTGTGGTATATTCTTGGGTTTTCTCCAGTCAAAGCTTTACCGGTCCAATCAGCGAACAGAGGGAGTGGCTGAGAACAATGACGTTGAGGCCGTGCGCTAGTTTGAGTCGTTGTTCCATAATGGTGGCGGAGAAAGATGCGAGCGAAGCCATTCAGTCCGTTGTGGCAACGCTGCCGAATATCCAGAAGTTAAAGCCCGAGCATGAACAATCTTTGCTGAGTTGTGTTGGTGGCCATGATGTTGTGGCCCTCCTCCCCACGGGGTTCGGGAACAGTTAGATTTTCCAGCTCGCTTTGTTAGTGGTGAAGGAGTTGGCTAAGGCTAGCGATGCTAATGCTAAATATAAGCAGATAGTTGTCGGTCTCCCCTCTTGTTGCACATGCGCATGACATACGTCACAACCAAATGTTAGCGATTGGTTATGGCAGATCCAGAGTGGCTCTGGGCAGATCCAATAGTTTTAAACTTCAACAGAGTACCCGCCTTCAAGGAAGTTAATGCTTGTCAATGGAGAGAGGCCAGACTCTCTGTACAAATGAAATGTACGAGAGTCTGGTAGGACCAGGCTAGCGTACAGTTGCATGTGACAAACAAAGTCAAGTCTGTCTTTCTCTAAACTGTCAGAGCTGAACACACCACAAAGAAATAGAGCAACATATAGCAATAAGCAGGACAGGATTAATATAATTGTTAATAATTGGCATCATAAATGGCCAGACTGTTTCTGGAGGCCATTCTTTTCCCTCCCCAGCCAACTCTGGTGGCTGAGGAGATTGATTGATTGATTGATTGATTGATTGATTGATCCATCCCACACAAATGGACTCTCCCAAATACTATATCAGTTGTGGAAAAGACGTGATGGGTTGCCCCAGAGACGGTTTAGAACACGTGTCAAACTCAAGGCCCAGGGGCCAAATCCGGCCCCATGCAAATTTTGATCCGGCCCGCATTTCAATTTAGGTTCACAGCAAATTTTGGCCCTACTAGTTGTGCACCATACCAACAAAAAAATATCAGGAAACTGTTTTTCATACTGTAATTATGCGACACTGCCGTGCAGAATTTGACAAATTTGCCGACTTTGAGACTCCAAATTCCCCACAGAAGCAGAGTTCTTTAATATTCAGGCTGTGAAACCAGTTGTTGGGAGTTGGCTGGGTGGTAGCTGCTTTTAAAAATGTAATGTTTGTTTTTCATGATTTGCTAACTTCTACGATGACTAAGAAACTTTTTTGCTGACTTTTTTTAGGGTTTTACGTCGACCAAACTGTATGGGAGAAAGCTATATGAGACATGTAATAATACAAAGTTAATTGACTTTTTTTTGCTAAATAAAAGCATGTCAATAAACTCAATGTCTGGCCCTTATTGTGATCGTCATTTCCAGTGTGGCCCTTAGTGAAATGGAGTTTGACACCCCTGGTTTAGAACATAGGGGACAGAGAACACCAGTCCTTAATCCAGTTTGTCATTCCCACGCAACTAGCAAACCAGTATTTTCTGTTCTCTTATAACATACACATTTGAAGTATTAATGTAGACGCCAAACTAGACGTAAAGCTGGATAATTACCAGCTTTTTAACCACGCGTTCGTGTAGACAACTGGCTGCGACCGGAGAACAATATGTATGGTAGTTAATGGCAAGGGACAATTAGGTCGTGCCATGAATTACACACTTGTAAATTTGAAGTGGTAGTAGTAGAAGTATTAGTGTTATAACACTAATACTTCCATTTTATAACTTATAAAATGGAAAATACTCAAGAAAAGTACAAGCAACCAGTGTTGGGAGTAACGCGTTACAAAAGTAACGCAATTACAGTAATGTATTCCTGTAACGCAGTAATATAACGCATTACTAATTAAATTTCGGTAATATTATACTCGTTACAATCTCAGTAACGCGAGTTACAACGCATTTTAACGCAACATTTAGTGGTGCATTGTTTTTTTTAAGAATTCACCGACACCGCGACACATTTCTTCACAGGAAAAAAAAAAGCCGTATTATTTTCCTGTCGCTGTATTCGATGGTTGAGATGACTGCAGAGACAGATACATTTGCGAGATGGATATTATTTTCAGGAGTTATTACGCTGCGTTGAAGTGAGCTGTCCTGTTTCTGTTCCCGTGGTCAGAACCAGAGACGGTACGGACAGCATGTATGTCCCAACAGGTGACGGTACGTCAGCGGCTGACAGATATAAACATGTCGGGAATTAATGCTGAGGCTTGCTACACGTAAATATCATTGCATTTTATCAGCCGTGGAGAGTAACTCTGCCTGTAGTGGAATGGCTTCGAATGACGACCAAAAGCGCTTGTCTTTTACTGTGACCATTTACTGTTCAATATGTTGCAGTTTTACAAACAAGAAAGTGAACAACTTCAGCCTGACGGACATGTTGCATCTCAGTAAGCTAGCAAGAGTAGCTACACAACAGACAACTTCCGTGTAGCCTACTTCAAAATAAAAGCACTTCCTGTGACGGTTCGCAGTAAAACTAAATTACTGTTAAATAAGGTTGTGTAGGCTACCTTTTCACAAATCAGCTGTAAATCAAGTACTGTAAATAATGTTAATAGTGAGTTTTAATCACACTATAATTGAACATTTCCTTTAGTGTTTTAACCTAAACATGAATTTCTTATTCAAGTGCTATAAACAAACATTTTACAACAATGCCGTACTTTTAATTGAGTATTTTCATTTTCTCCTAATTGCCTATTGTGTTTTACTTATCTATTTTGTATAGCTTTAGTTACTTTGCATATTTATATTAATTATACAAAATATAAATAATCTATGATGTATTAAAGTGGATAAAGACGAGACTTTATTGAGCCGGTGGTGAAATTCACAAGCTAGCTGCCAAATCAAACTTCCCGTTATTTTGGTGAAAGTAACTGAAAAGTAATGCAAAAGTAGTGTAGCGCATTACAATTCAGAGACAGTAATATTGTAATATAACTAATTACTCTCAAATGACTAACTAGTAATCTATAATGTATTACATTTTGGAAGTAACTTGCCCAACACTGCAAGCAACTATTTTTGACAATGACAAAAGACCACACTTTCAGCCTGCACTGTTGAAAAATCTGTATTTATTAATGATTTACAAAAGGCTAAACATGAAACCATTTAAATGATTCTGTTCATTTTGAAACCTAAAAAGGAGTTGCTGTTGGTGTGGGAGGAGAGGAGACAGTGTGGTCTGTAGTGTTTTTACAGGTCAGTAATTAGAACAGCATCCTTATCTCATGTAGAATCTGTTTCAGTGGAGGCTCCTGAAGAGAGAGAATTAAATAAATCCACACAGGATGGAGTCAAACTGCAGAAGAGAGATACATTTGAAACATCGCTGTTTTATCTTTTTATTTTGAAACTGGGGGGGACACACACCGGGGTTAGAAGTGCGCTCCTTTTCAACATCAGCAGTATTGGTGAAAGTGACTATGGTAACTGCGTGTATATATATTTGTACAATCACAATTCTGTCAACTTGACTCCAGTCCTTAAAAAAAAAAAAATACATCTGGATCTCCCCGAACTACGGCTGGTGTAAAAACGAAAACACAGATTACCACAGTACGAGAGGTCCCAAATGTAATCCACTTGTTAAAACAGTTTGCAGATACATAGTTAATATTAAAAAAAACAAGTTTTTGTGCAAGTATGTTTTTTTTTTTTCCCACGTTTGAAATAAATATCTGTAAAGCAAACGAGGACTTAAAAGAATAAGAGAGTGAAAACCAACAATCACATTGAGTGAAAAAAACAAATCCTTTTCTGGCTTGAATTTCGGGTACAATCGATCAAATTAATCTCACACAACTCTGCAAAGAATGCCTATTTGATTTCAACTAAAATAAAAATGAGTTACCTCAGATTGGGGCGAAACATTTAAAACTTAAACTCCACTGACAGTGAGGAGCAGCAGGGAGACGGTCCAGTTTTAGCAGTACTTCCTGTTGGGATTTTCTGTCACCAAAATGCTGTTAAATCACATTAATTTTGCAGTTTTTAGTAAGTAGCCTGGCAGCTTTCTACAGTAGTAAAAGAGTGAGACACTTGTGGACCCAGATATTTACAGTAATGTTGTGCACTTAAAGATCCTTCTCTGGACTGGTAACGATCCTCCTCTGGAGAATCATTCAGAGTTTATCTAAAACATCACCAAAAAAAAAAAAAATCCCATGCTCTTGCTACGGAATGAAATAGCAGTTCCACTCACTGAGAATTTAATTAAAAAAAAACAAGAAAATAACAATTGGTCTTGAGCTCAACTGTGGGCATTTCTGCTGGCAATTAAAAGTGTGAAAACATGATGCCGAAAAAGAGCATTAAAATAACAATTAAAAAAAGCTAATTTAAAATGAGAATAAACCTCTTCATCCCCTCGCCCCAAGAACCATTTTATAAACAAAAATATATCCCCCTTTGTCGTGTGATTCTCAATTGTTACAATTACAACTTTTTTTACAGTGCTTTATCATTATATATCTTTGACAGACCTTAATGAGGGGAGGAAATATTTTAAGCCATAAATGTCTCTCCTATTGCAACGATATAGCTATGTCAAAAAAGTGAGTGGTCCAGTTATTCGATGATTAAAATAAAAAAAACAAAGGGGGGAAAACACAAATGGGAGGAGGCGGTCAGTGGTCGGGAAGCGAGCGCCCGTTTTTGTTGTCCCAGGATCACCTTAACGTTACCGTGGCGATGCCCTTGTTAAGGTGGCGCTGGGAGGTGAAAGGCTCGGGTCTACTACTTGGTGTTGAGCTCGTTCTCCAGCTCCATGAGTTTGCGTGAAGCCTTGACCTTGTTGGACACCTCCTTCCCCTGAGAGAAGAGACGCTGGCGCTCCTTAAAGGTGAGACTCTCCGGAGCGCCGCTGGGGTTAGAGTTCTCCTGCTCCTGACTGCCGCTGCAGCACACACACGCACACACACACAATGTAGTAAGTACATCTACTCAAGTGCTGTATTTGAGTACAAATTTGAGGTACTTGTACTTTACTGAAGTCTTTTCATGCCACTTTCTACATTCCCTTTAAGAGGAAAATATTGTACATTTTACTGTAGTACAATTATCTGACAGCTTTCATTACTTTACAAATCAAAATTTTTTGCACATGTATTCTTTCAAGTTTTACAAATGTGAAAATTTGGTGATTTTCTTTATAATAATTTTTGGATAAATAAATGGTTGGATAAAACCTTTGTAATTGTGATGACATTTCTCACTATTTTTAGACGTTTTCTAAATCGATCAATTAATGAATGGAGAAAATAATCAGCAGATGAATCCATAATGAAAATCATCATGAGCGGTTCAAAAGGAGCTCCACCTCAGCTCAAAGTCAACCAACTTGTATCCTAATGAATTAATAAACCAGAGAACAGAAAAAAACAAAGTGTCTCACCTCTTCGGCCATTTGTCTCGCGGGTCATTGTAGACTTCTCCCGATCCTACAACTCCTGCTGAGTTTCCAGTGTACGAGTTAAATCCTGTCCGAGGTTCAGGAGTCACACGGCAGACAGACAGAGCAGTGAGACAAGAGTCAGCATCGTTCATATTACAGCTTTTTTTTTTTTTTTTTTTTAAATATGAAAACGTGATACAAAAGCTGCTGGCTGATGGCTGTCGAGGTCTCTGGTACCCGCCTCCCTTTACTCCCATCATTTATAAGGAATTCCAGGCATTTTTGCATTTTAAATCACAAAAAAAGTGGAAAACTCATATTCCCATAACAGTTTTGATTATTGAGCAGAGACCCAGGTCGCCTTAACCAGCAGCTTCTCCAGTTGACATCACTTTATTTCCCACAGACCAGCCTGAGCAGAAGGAAGGAAGAGAGGGAAAGTTCTGGAGAAGCGTTAAGGCAGAAACAATCAGATCTCAGCGAGCCGAGAAAAGAGACAGAGCGTTAAAAAGCTGTTAAAGTGCCATTCCAAAGCAGTGGAGATGGTCTGTGGAAGTGTCGGTGCGATCCGAGGCCGAGGTCACCGTCCAACATGTCTGACTGCTGAAGATCTGGACCCCCGTTTGTCCTGAAACATCTACATCTGACACATTTACTTTTTGTCATTTAGATCCAATATTGAACTCATAAATCAAATCAAGCCAAGTTGTGAAGGAAAAAGGTGCCTGTTCAAGCATAAAAATAATATCCTGGGCTCGGTTAAAGGCCGGTGGATCTTACACGAGGAGGTGACTGCGACCTGTGACCCCGAAGGAGACATTAATCAGTTGGCTCGTGTGTCCCTGTGTCTTTCCCAACACCCCCCCAGTTACGTCCAGCCTAAAGCCAGACGCAGCCAGAGCCAGATCTGCCTGAGTGGTTCACAACTATGTGACCCACTGGGAGTCCTGCAGAGGTTTATTCCCAAATAAATACTACAGCAGGAAAGAAACCCGATTAGTTCGATTTTGTAATCGTTATAAGTACAAGTCGACCAATATTCTATATTTTCCTGTCAATAAATCCC
The DNA here is from genome assembly GCF_008315115.2 of Sander lucioperca. NCBI lineage: Eukaryota > Metazoa > Chordata > Actinopteri > Perciformes > Percidae > Sander > Sander lucioperca. The sequence continues at coordinate 6,622,826 of NC_050191.1, forward strand.
ATGAAAAGACTCAAACCTATGATGAACCTATAGAGGATAATAAATGGATGTAAATTCTGTGTCTGCGTCCATAGAGCATGCTCAGTAGGCCTGCATGATAAATCGCGAGCTCGATTCACCCCTGTTCATGATTTAACTTTTTAAATGACTTCGATTTTTTTTTTTAACTTGTTCTCCTTCAATTAATTTATTGAAAGCATTTGACATTGACACATTTTAATTATGTAAAGACATGTTCAAGGTCTCAGGGCCATATTTAGTTCAATGTGTTATATGTCACTATTTTTGGTAGCCTACTGTACTTAAATGGCCAGTGTGTACTTTATTTTCTGTATTCATTGAAGCCTCTATGTTTACAGGCTTGTGGTGATGCGCAATGTGCTATAGGTGCCCCCAAAAAATATATATGTTTGGTACTGCCAATTTGTTTTGTTTTGTCATGGTTCATGTGTGCAATAAACATTACACTTCGTGAGAAAAAAAATCATGGCAGAGAATCGTGAAATCAATTCGAAGCAAAAAAATCGTGATTCATATTTTTCCCCGAATCGTGCAGGCCTAATGCTCTGTAGAACATTCTGATAATACTGTACAAAAAGCTGAGTGAATGTCAAAAAATAAATTAAAAAAAATAAATAAAAGCTGCTCCTTTTATCACTATCATTATGTTTAGAAGAAAGTATTTTGGGGCCAATGTGAGTCACATGCAGTATAGAGTGTGGCCACTAGGTCTAAACACAGCTTTCAGCTGTTCCCGAGTAGAGCAACAAATGCGTAATAATCCGCAGCTAAAAATAGTCAAATCAACCATTTACTCTTGTCTGAGTAACGTTTGCTGAAAGCTACAGTGCCAGCTATTTTAGGAAATTACCAACAATTTTTTGTAAGAATATACATATGTATATATTTGTGAGCTTATAAAAGATTGACATCCTCAGTTTGAAGAAATGGGATGAGGGCTGCATGCCACAGACAGGATGGCAGAGCTGCAAAGATTAATCGATTAGTTGTCGACTATTCAAGAAAGAAGAAAGAACTATTTTGATAATCGATCAGTTTGAGTAATCTTTTTAAGAAAGGATATTACAGCTTTTTAAATGTGAATATGTACTGGTTTCTTTATTCCTCTATAAATATTTGAGTTGTAGACAAAATGAGCATTTCAGGATGTCATTGTTGGACTTTTGGAAACACTGATCAACGTTTTCTAGACCAAACGACTTATCAGTTGATCGAGAAAATAATCGACCGATGGATCGACAATGAAAATGATCGTTGGCTGCAGCCCGACAGGGATAGTGAAGTCAGACGGTACTGAGGGACAGACTACAGATTCTCCATTTTTTTTTTTTTCTTTTTCATGGGATTTGTTGACAGGCAAAAAAAGAAAGAAAAAAAGAATAATGCCAGTTATGTGTTTGAATTGAGAGATTAAACCCTGCAGACTCTGTTCAAGGCACACCACAGGCCGAGAGTAAACGCTGGATACAAACAGTGAAGAAGAGTTCTTCTCTGTTGTGCTTGAACCCTACCAGGTGACCGCAGGTATCGGACCCAGGAACAACCCAGGACTTTAGATATCAAAACATGTTGACTCCACTTGGTTGCGTTTCAAAAAACACAACTCGGGAGTCTAAATGCATGTTGCTCTTGTGTTTCAGATGAGATGGAAATGGGGATGGGGGGGTACAGTTCAGATGCAGACACAGTGACAGGGTGTGAACCCAGATGGATTCATCCGGCTGGCAGCTCCTAAGCCCCTTTCTTTGGGTTTCATAGCGCGAAAACACAGAGAGAGATCCTATGTGCAGTTTGGGAACGGGATCAAGCCGGGTCCCACTTCAGCCTCTTAACCACAGAAACACAAACTGGCAGAGAACAAAGTAACCACAGAGAAACAACCCCTTGTTCAAGGCCGGTAACATTCCTCTGTGGAGCCAAAAGAGATTTAAATTATATTTCTGGCGCTGCGATCGAAAACTCTCCAGATTCACAAAACAAAGTCATGCGCTGGCTTTTCACGGATTCTCAAAGGTTGTGAATGTTTTTCTTTGACTCTAGTTCAGTTCTCCTGGAGGCCAGTGGAGTCTAAAAAAAAGTTTTTTGTTTTTCTGTACCAACAGTACAGTAACAATCTTCCTTTGTAGCTTTCTCCGGTTCGTGCACCATCTGAGGCAAACTGGCGTCAGTATATCTTCTTGTGGTTTGTATTCTTATTACACAAAAATATCTGTGTTTCGAGAAAAAAAGCCACATTTGATTTTTTTTTTTTTTTATTAAAGTCAGACTCAGAGCTTTTGGAGCTGCCAGCTGATCAAATCACACACATTTCAATACATTTTGGAGATTCATATGTCAGGGAAGCCAGAGACTCAGGTGCCGTTTGGTCACCTGAACCTGCCGCAATGCCCTGTGGGAGTTGTAGTAAGGTTTAGTAAAGCTGTAGCGTTAAACAGCAGAGACACAGACAGGCGAAATGAAGGACGAGCCGAAACAGGCAAGACAACAAAAGCACATACAAGGAGTGGAATTATTGGGAAGGCAGAGTAACAGACAGTCCAACAGACGGGCAAAGTAGGCAAAGACGTAAATAAAGAATAAATAAAGACAGCAGCCTGATGGAAGCTACGCACAGGCAGTAAAAAGCAATAGACATCAAGCCGGTTACTGGAGTGAGCTGCTGGCAGCCAGAGTACAGTGTTGTGTGTTTATGATGCGTGTTTGTGGTGAGAGGGGGTGACATGCAGATTTTTATTTCTGAGGGAGGTTGGGGGTAGGGGTGGGGTGGGGGGTGGGTAGGTAGTGGGACATTAGTGGGATGTTTTTCTGATTTGAGTGGAAATGCAACACGTTTTCCACGAGGTCCTGGGTATGTTTTAGTGTTCAATAAGCAGCAGGGGTGGAGGAGGTTTATTTTGAAGGTGCAGGCAGCCGTTTCCTGGACCTCAGGTAGTGATGACATTCAGACTGTGCTGCATTCGTAGCTCTGTTTGTCTGTGGATGTTCAAATAGCTTCACCAAGTCTTGATATGAAGTCAAGTCTGCTTGTGACTGTACGTTACGTTTTTTTCTGTACCTTACCTAAACACTTATGAACATTTTCTTTTATCAAAATAAGCTAAAGGTCTAAAATGGCTTGTTAAAAACAAAGCAATGGCTTCTTGTCTTGCAACCTCTTTGTCTACCAGTTGTGACTAAGAGTGATTCTTTTCATCGTCTTATTTGAATAACTTAAAGAAGTAAAATGAACCAATAATTTATTAAAAAAGAAGAAAATATTACAGGAAAATAAGCCTAATTTTGTGTAGTAGAAATATGTTCACTGATTATCTCTTCTGTTAATCATCAACTCCTTAGATTTATTTTGGGACCCTTTGTAGGGGTCCCATCCCCCAGGTTGATAACTAATGAGCTAGACCTAAGGATTGAAAAAAAAACAACCTTTGAATCTTCTTCATACTAAAGAAGAGTTTGAGTTTTTTTGGCTCAAATCTAAAAACAAAGGCCAAAGCAAACCATAACAATACCGGTTTGCCCAGGAAGTGTCTGAGGTAAAATCATGGGAGCAAAGCTTTCTAGACGGCTGCCAACTGACTGCAGCGTGACCCCTCTTCTGTTAGATATCACTTTCCGTCGACGAGGCCTTTTGAAGAAAAGCAACGACACATAACTTTGACAAGGATAAACCAAGAAAAACAGCTGTTTAATATTTGATCTATGTTAAAAAGACTGCTCGATTTCTTTTTTAGAGGGAACTAGTGCTGCGTTCCAGACACAATTTTTAGCCCGTAAGTTACGACTTCAAGTCACGGCTCAAGACTTGGTAGCGTTCCAGGCAAAGTCACGACAAACCCTTCTAGCTAGCGTTAGCGTTAGCTAGCGCTAGCTGATACTAGCGATTTCAAGTCAGCGACATATTTTGGGCTTCATCTAATAAACATAACCTGTAGAAGTACACAATACTGTAGTATGTGTATTGTTTTGATTACAATGTGTGGAATTACTTTACGTTGCCTATTTATTTCTATTTCTCACCCTTAATCACCGGCGTCTGTACAGCATCAACAGGGATCGCCATTGTTGTTTATGTGTGTGTGTGACGTCAAAAACTGTAACTGGGAGTACAACGATCTGGTACGAGTTCACGAGTAGTAACTACGGGTTTGACTGCCGTTCCAGGGCACTTTCACAGGTAGAAGGTTGTGAAAACACGAGTTACGGGGGTTGCCTGGAACGCAGCATATGGCCCGAGCCTGGCCTTTAAAATCCTTACTATAAGCAGCCGTAATGGATTAACTGCCACTAGGAGGCACTGTGGTTTGAGCAGACTGAGTTATACCGAAGCTCAGAGTTGATCCAGCTCAATGACAAGAAGATTATAAAAACAGCCACAGACAAAGAAGAGGCCTTTCACTCAACACACTGCTGCTGTGTGCATTTTGGTGTGTTTATGAAATGAAAGCGGATTTTAATCGCGTGATTGATGGATTGTGTGAAGCCAATGGTGTGTCTCCTTCCCTTTAAAGCCAACACCGCTAAGCAGAGCCACGGGGCAGGAAGGGGTAAGGCAGGCCTCGCCCCCTCATCCCAAGCAGCGACAAACCAGACACAAAGGAGGCGGCGAGCGACAACACCAACAGTACTATGATTGGCTCTGATGGGTCTCAATCTGCAGCAAGAAGTGATGGCGTGATTATCGATTGCTTTTTCTGTTCGCTAGTGCTGATCGAGGAAGGGGAGTTTGATTGGAGGAAATAAAATGACTGGGGGACAGGAGGTGTTTGAACAAACCAACATAAAAATAAATAAATACAAATACAATCCGATTTGCCCGAAGAGAGGGAGGGAAATTTCCACATATATAAAATAACAAACAAAGTGATGAACGGAGGGACTGATTGACGACAAAAAAATTTGGACAAACATAAAAAGGAGGGAAAAAGTAGACGGTGGAAATGAAAAGGCAAAACACCTTTCTACTGAAGGTAAAAAATAAAGACACAGGAGCACTAAACTATAAAAGGAGTGGGTAGTAAATAAAGAGGTGAGTGAATGAGAGGGAGGTATGGGAGCTGCAGGGGGCGCTGTGGCGAGCCTGACTCCTGACTCCTCTCTCTGGGTCTACCTTTAAAGCCTCCGGGGGGCATGGAGCTGGGTTTGGCAGGAAGGGGGGGACCTGTACTGTTGGAGTTGTTGTCTGGCAGCTGGAACGAGCTAGACAGGAAGATGCCGTCTGAAAGAGGGCGGGGCTTGCGCGCAGTGGGCGGCGGCCGGTGCCTGGTGTGATTGGGTGAGGCGGAGGCCTGGAGGTCGCCGTACGACTTCCTGGTCGCCGACAGCTTCACCTGACCTGATTGGTTGCCGCCGCCACTCCCTGCTTTGGTGGCTTCCTCCTCGTCTTCCTCATCGCCCTCGTAGGAGACAAACTTGGCGGTGTAGAGCGTGTCGGGGGAGGTGACCTGGGTTTTGAGGTAGGAGGTGTTTCTCTGTGGGGGGGGCGGGGGGGTGTTAGTAGGGGTGTGGGGGGCGGGGGGTTGGTAATCCCGGGGCAGCGGGGGCCGATACAGACCGGCCGGCTCGTCAGGCGTCAGCAGCTTTCTCTCGGCCTCCTCGTGCTGCCGGCGCCGCTCGGCCTCCAGGCGAGTGTAGTACTCCTCCTCCTGTCTCCTCTATGGGAGGGACAACCCGTTAGTAAGCTCCACTCTCATTGGCTCTCCCCTCACCATGGACACTCAACTAGCTAATCAGATACAGAGATATTCAACTAGACAAAAAAACGCTCCACTACCCTTCTTCAACCACAGGTAAAACCACATCTGTCTATTACTCCAGACTCTTCTGGGCCAAACTACACCTGCTGTAACTGTTACTACGGTAACTACGACACACAAAGATCTGGTACAGTACAAACATCAAGTCCAACATGTTTACCAATTTGACAAAAACTAAAGCATGTAACTGAAGCACGCCGTACCTAGATCAGGGGCCTCATTTATAAAATGGTCTAACGATCAATCTATCTGAAGCGATGCCTTTAGAGGCAGAAATATACAATAAAGCAACTTTATAAACACTTATTTTGATGTAGAAATGATCTTGTATTCATAAAACATCTGCACCATGAATGTTTTGTTGGTGATATTGAGGTTTTGAAGTACATTTGGGAAATATGCGGTGTGTGAGAAACACAGCTGCTTTGCAATACTGGAAGACTGGAGGGGCTGCATTATTTTTATTTAAAGATGTATCTGTTGATTATTTATTCAAATCAACCTAATCAATTTTAATAAATGAATCATTTGGTCTGTAAAGTGTGGGAATATTATGAAAGAACGTTTAGAGATACAAAGATATTCAATCATCATGGATACAAAAACAGAGAAAAGCAGCAAATCCTCACACTTGACATAATTGATAAGTTACTTAAAGAATTCACCAATTATCAATATTAATACTTTTTTTTGTGGAACGATTAATCAGCTAGTGATTTCAGCACAAATATTGTCAAGTCACTTTCCATCTTTTTATGTTCATGATTTATTTGACTTGTATGCTCTGGTTTGTGAGAGGAGGCATTCCTGTTTCAGCCTCCTCAAACTATTTTACACTGGCAAGAATCAACTAAATTCTGCCTTTTGAAAACATCTTATGATTATGCTTCAGAATAAATCCAAGAACAGTTTCATAAATGTTGCCCCTGAGCTGGACTTAACCTAACTGATTTGCCACCAATACAAACTGGTCCTCCTACATCTGACCTGATCTTGTGTAAACACCAGGGACAGCAACGTAAATATGTCGTTCTATCCCCGACAAAGTCTAATATTTTCTATCTGGTCCACACTACCTAAAAACTTAAATCTGACATTTGGCAACTGTGTCTGGACGTACAGTAAACCTGTTCCTGGACCAGCCTGTCTACCACCATCTCTCCTTGCCCTCAACACTGCGGGAGTGTATGCATATGTGCACAAACTATGTGTCCATATGTGCGTGTGTATCCTCAGTTTATACTATATGGTTTGTGGCTAGATGTTTTGATTCGAGCCCACCCTGTCTCCGCCGGCTGAGCTCTACACTTCAGGGAAACGGTCTGTGATGTTACACATGATGAATCTACGCTGCAGGAATGTGTTTGGATTTCTGGGTTTGGAGCTAGGCCAGCTGCTCCGGGTCACAAGTGGTCAATGTCGATGCTTCTGAAGTCAGATTATCTTCGTGTTTTTTTGTTTTGGGTCGTTTTATGTAGTCGAGATATTTTCTCAAAGACATAGCCTCTAGTGCTGTGGGTGCATCCAAGCTGCTTTTGATGGTTGAATCAGCCCAGTTGGAATCTGAAGAAACTGGGAGGGATTAGTGGGTGTGTGGGTTTGAATGAGTGGGTGGCTGGGTCTCTCAATATGTACAGTATGGATGGCTGAGGTTGGGAATGAGGCACATGGGTGGGTATAGATTTCTGTGTGTGTGTATGTGTGTGCATGAACTGAATATAAAGCATGTGGTTTTTGGGAAAAGTGGGAGGGTGGGCGGCATTCCCTAAACATAGTTTCTGAAGCGATGCTGGATGGAAATGGTAACAAAAAAAATACATTAAATTAAATAAACTCATAAATCACTAAAATCATAACTGCTTCCCCCCAAAAAAACTGAAATAACTGAACTTCCTGACACACACCGACAACAACAACAACAAGATGGGAGTCCCATGCTTGAGGTGGGTGGGAGCACATAACATGACACGGCAACACGTCACATTGGTTGGGGAGGGGGTAGTGGGGGTATACAAGATGAGGACATGCAATTGGACATTTTAACAACAAACAAACAGCATCAGACAGTCATAACCTCTTAAAATCAATATATCTTACTTAAAGATGGTAGTTTTAAATGTCTTAAAAAACAAACTGACTTAATTAAACAAATACTATTCACTTCTTTTTAACCTCAGCAAGTCATGAAATCAGTCCTATTAGAGTGATATTATAATATACATTTTATTTTAAATATTTGTGAGTTTTATAAACGACCAGTGGTTTGATCAGTGGTCTACAGCTCACAGGACAAATGCACCAGAATAATGGCATCAGGGTGAAGTCAGTGGACTGAATATGTTTGATTTAACACATACGACATGGATGGATGGGTGGGCACCAGATCACACTACTGGTCATTTAAAACCTCCGAAGTACAAAATAAAGTCAATTTCAAAATATGTCTACTTTACAAGACATTATATGGACACGTAGCATCGTTAAATTAGCAGAGTACCCTATATGAACAAACAGTAATGAAGTCATTACAGAATACAGTATATACTGTACAGTGGCTGCGGAAAGTATTCACTTGTTGCAGACTTTACTGTGTCATACATTTAGTTTAAGATTGGTTAAATAGATTCGTTTTGACAATTTAGACAGCTTGCAAAGTTAATGGGCCAAAAAAAGTCAATCTAATGCACACATACATTTATAACACAATACAGTGTGCACAAAGTGAAGGTGTTTGAATACTTTCGGAAGTCACTGTACATCCTAAGGTTGGACCAATATCTTCATATTATAATGGCCCTTTTTTATTCCATGTAAGTAGGTAAACGTCATGTACCTGTGATATAATAAAGGTGAGGATGTCATTTGGGATTTTATACACATGTGCACTGTTTGCACAACACTTTTCATGTTCGTTTTCATTACAAGGAAGTAACTAATGCATCTGCACTCTTGACAGATTTTTACCAATTTTTGTTGCCTCAGTCTTTTAAAAAGACATGCATTTTTTAGTAGAATTAACACGACATTTTGGGAAATAAACGTATTTGCTTTCTTGCCGAGAGAAGAACGATAAGATTGATACCACTCTCATGTCTCTCCTGTAAATATGAAGCTACATCCAGCAGCTGGTTAGCTTAGCTTAGCACAAAGACTAAGAAACAGGGGGAAACGGCTAGCCTGGCTCTGTCTGACAGAAACAAAACCTAACTCCCAGCACATCTAAAGCTCACGTATTAAGACATTATATTTGTTTGTTTTATCCGTACAAAAACCAAAGAGGAATCAGGGTTTTTCGGAGGGGTTAATAAGTGGATTTCCCAAAATATTGAACTAGTCCTTTAAACGCAATTTCCTGGTTGTTTTATCATGACAAACTTGTCTAAACTCTTTGAGAGTACGGTCGTGTTCCATCATGGTCTAAATACTATTTTGGGGGGCTTTTCCAGCCTGACAAAAAGAAAACTAATCAAGAAAGGAGATTTTGAAGATGCTGAAAGATGCAAAAACTCAGTGGTCCAACCTTGATAGATTTCTGTGCTTTCTTGTCCTATGATATGGATCGACTGACTCACAGTATCACAACAAAACATCCTACAAAAATGAATGTTCAATAACTCCTATAGTTTCACAGACAGACAAACCGACCTTCTCCCCTGCCTCTCGTTTGGCCTCCTCCCTCCACCTTCTCTCCTCCTCCTGTTTTGCTCGCTCCTCCGCTTCCCGCTTACGAATCTCCTCCAGCTGCTGCTTACGCCGTCGCTCTTCGTCCTGCAACTGATCACGCACACACACACACACACACACACACACACACGCGCAAACAGAGCAACATGCCAAAAGGCATGCATGCAAACAAGGAAACAATTAGTACAACATCGATCGTGTGTCATTCATACGCAAACTCTGAGAACATTTCCACATCAAATGACTCCGTTTAAGTGCTTGGACACTAACGTACACGGACATGTTGTGTGTAATGTGAGGTAGGTTGGATTGTCTCAAAGGACTGCTCCAGAGGGGAGGAGCAGTGTGCACTGCAAACACACAGCACAGGCAGACACACACAACAACGTGCAGCAACAACAACGACGACGACAGGGCAAAAACAAAAGACAGCTCCTCTTTTAACTACTTAAGGTGCGTTTGATTTTGTTTCATCATGTGCGTATAAACACATTAAAAGGTCCCGCTGAGCAGGAGCGGAAGAGTAAATCAAGCGTACCTGAAGTAACTGCAAGCTTCGTGGGCTGCTGCCGAAATGTTCTGATAACCGTCCCAAGGCAAACCCAGTGGAATACACTGACACACACAAAACAAACAAACCCTTTCTCTGGACTGGGTGATGTTAAAGGGTCAGTTCAACCAAGTTACAAAACAACATATTTTCACTCAAGCCTAGAGGTATCTATCTAGGATATATCACATAACTACATCATCATAGTATATTGTTTGTAGAGATCTTAGGTTGTGTTTTAGTTTGTTTTTCTATTTGTATGTGTATAGTATAAGACTTGATGTTGTGTTTTATTTTTTAAATGTATTTTTCATATTATTTCATTTATTCTACATATTTTTTATTTATTTTAACTTTTATTTTGTTTAGACTTGTTTTTATATTTTCTTTTACTTCTTTATATATCTGTTCAATTCTAATTGCTGTTTTACTTTTATTATTTGTATTTCTATTTGTAATCCTTTATTTTTTATTATTAGATGTCAAAAGAATTCAAATAAAAGGCAACGATTAGAGCCTGTTCCTTTCTTTGTTTTGCTTGAGATATTTTCCTAAATATAATTTTTTAATTCAACTCTGCTGTATTGTGGTACAGGCTGAAATCTCAGAGATGGATACTTAAATCCAAATCCATCGGACGATAGAGAACACAAGAACTAAGTGAGGAAATGCGTGTTTTGGTTGAACAGACTCTTTAAAACGAGAACATAAAGAGGCTCAGCTGGTCACACACAGATGGATGGATGGATACAACAACATTATGATGTGGCCCTGTGCAGGCAGCGCGGGGGGCCCACAGGACTATCATGCATTGATCTCCACCTGGACGCCCCCTGTGATGCATTCAGCCATGCAGGCGCCACCTCCATATGCACTCAAAACATCGCTGCTGACAAGAACCACAACGACCCCGGCTCTGCTACTCCGTAAGCCTGTCAAAGTTTGGTTTTAAGTTTTGGAAACACCAGTATTTCATCATTGGTTAGCGGCAGCTTCACTCGCCGTTGCCCCAGCAGTTGTTTTGAGTGGACAAAGAGATGGACAGCTTCCCCCAGCCAAACAACACCAAGCGTCCCAGAACGGCCTCTCCATGATGGGCTGCTCTTTAGCTAACCACGGCACAAACCCTGCCTCCAACCCCAAACACCACCCCCAATGACACGACGACAGTAGTCCAGATGGGTGGGGAGAGACAGATAGGAAACACGGGCAGGTGGGCAGCCCAGACAGAAAACAGGAAGTGATGTAAGGGCAGGGAGAGGATACTCGTCATTAACAGGAAGAACATACCAAGTCTAGAACAGAGATAGCTGGGACAGCATTCTGCTGCTGAAGAAGAAGAAGACAATAGAGTGTGAGAGAGGGGGCATATAGGGAGGGAGGGAGGAAAAGGAGAGTACCCAAATACTGGATAGAAAGGTGTGGAGAAGATATCAATAAAACTAAGTTAGAAAAAAGAGGAGGGGGAGGTAGAAGGAGAAAATGAGGAGTTAAATAGAAATTAAAGAAGGGAGGGGGAGGATATACAGCAAAGTGAAAACATTGTTTTTCTCCACTGTGCTGATTAGTGGCTGTTCAAGAGCTCCTAAATTCACCACCATCCAAAACCGCATAACCACTGCACCACATCTTAAAATATTACTCATTATTCCACTTTTTTTCCTTTTTTTTTTTTTTATATGTACAACATTTGGAATAAATATGTATTGATTTGGAATAAGTAAGAGTAAAGACCAAGGCGAAAAAATTATTTGCGTCACAAATATTCATTAGTTTAGCCAATTCATGTTTTTTTAATTATGGACATCAAGTGACTCTGGCAGCTCCTTTTTTCTACCATTTACTCTTCCTGAAGTTTCTACTTTTTGTTTTCCAAATTAAGTGCCATTCTGGCATTGTGTACATTTAGTTTTTGCACCTTATTGATAAGCCTTTTGTTTATATGTTGTTGCATTTGTACTCTATTTGCTCTCTATTTGTACTGCAACTGCTGCAAGACAATTTCTCTCGGGATAAATAGTTTTATCTTTCTCTCATCTTATCATAATAAAAGGGTCTTGGCTGGAGTAACTTGGACCCATTTTTACCCTCATTTCTATCAGTTTATAGGGATTTAATTTAACACAACTCTATTCAGAAAAAAGGACCACCTAAGAAAAAATATAAACAAACAATTAAGGACCAAATTTGTATTAATCCAATCACGAAAACCAAGGACTGTATGATGTACATGTTGAAGCCCTCTGGGACAGTTGTGATTTTGGTATAAATAAACTTGACCTTCTCTTCTGATCAATCATTGTAAGTCACTTGCAGCCAGAGAGAAAAAAATACGATACCGAACCAACCGATACACAACAACCCACCCGCATTCACCACATCCCGCCACACAGAAAAAATAATGCTGCACAAGGAAAAAAAAGTGTATCAACCGATCAGGAATATGCCAGAAACTTTTTTGAATATTTGACAGATATTTTAGTGCTAGAACAGGAGCATAAAGGCTGCCGTCATGATAACAATGATAACTACATTGTTAGCATGTGTCGATGCTTTATGGCTTCAGCGTCTATAGAATACAGTCAAGATGGGCTTTAATTATCATCCAAATCTACCTTGGCATTATCCAGAATTATTCAATCAAATAATGAAGTCATCAAAATTCATTCAGGATGCAGAAAAACCTTGCTGAAATGGGACCAGTGACACTACGGTCATGTTTCATTCTTTCTGTGCAACAAGGCGCGTACAGTATGCTGCATTATATAGGAAAGATGCCAGATACAAGTAAGTGAAGTAAAGTCCACTTTAAACTTGTGACACAAGTTTGTTGTTGTGTTTTCACAGCAGGACGCAGCTGTTTGCTATAAATCATGAACTCCTCTCACTCTCTAAGCACGTGTTGAGCGTAGGAACCAAAATCTACAGGAAACTTAAATCCCGACCTGTGATACTAAAAGTCACACAGTTATAGCTATAGCAGCTTTAACATCTACGCCTACCTGCCCGTACCCCCCATCCACCCCTCCAGCCAATCAGATTTAAGCAGCTCAGCATGGCAAAGCGATGACAGAAGCATGTTGCAGATGCACATTGCAGGACATTCATAGTGGGAGCCACTAAGGAATTCATTTACCAGTTTAGCATTTGAAAGACGGCTCTGTTTTCTCCCCCATCACCCTTATTTTGTGGCTCGCCCTTCCTTGTGTGATGAACTACAGACTTGTTTCTAAACTGTGAGCTCATGGACATTATTACTTGAAGTCAGAATGTCTAATATCTGACAATCTACCACTTCCTTTAGCCCTTTCTGTTAAGTCTACTGTTCTCCTTTATTCTCATCTCTCCTTGGCTTCCTTGTCATTTAAGTTGCTGCATGCTTGGTCTCTAAGCTTAATCTCTCCTCTCCTTCATTTTTTTTTTCTCTCTCTCTTTCCTCCGCCCTTACCATTTACTGTCTTCCAGTCTCTCTATCCTTTCCCATCCTGCCACCACCACAACACCTCCATCTCACCCTGGCTCTCTTTTCGGCCTCCAGCCTCTGCATGATCATCAAGGTGTCCACGTCCTCGTCATCCTCCTCCTCCTCGTCCTCGTCGCTTTGCTTGGACTCCTGCAGTCGTTTCTGGAATTGCCACTCTAGCATCAGCTTCCTCAAGCGGTCGCTTTCCTCCGCAGTTCGCTCTGGCTTTGACTGGAAAATAAAGATCGCTCAGAATTGGAGTGGGTTGCACCAGCTATTTGTAAATCCATCACTAAGAGTGTGTGTGTGTGTGTGTGTGTGTGTGTGTGTGTGTTATGTCCTTCCTCCCTCTGAATGGAGCTGGAACTGTGCCTACCTGGAGGTCCTGGATCTCCTTGTCCAGCAGGTCGACGATGTGAAGCTGCTGCTGTTTCTCGGCCTTCTCCCGGGCGTCTCGTTTCCAGGGGTCTGGAGACAGACTGTCGCTGGACGTTAGCTCCTCCTTACTGATGGTGATGTACTGCAGGTCTCGCCTCTCAATGGTCCGTGGCTGCTGCTGTGGCAACAGCTCCCTGATCACTGTGTCCATGCCTACATCACAGTTTATTTATAAAATAATTGTAAATATTGTTCTAGTTTGCAGTTTGGGAGTCACTATGTTTGAGATAAGACATTATTAAGTTTTGACTTGAATGTGTTACCAGGGTTGGAGGCGTTAGCAGGGGGAGGAACAGCCGATCGTGGCAGGCTGGCCAGCTTCTCGGGTCTGGATGGGGGAGGCTGTGGCTGAGGCTGTGGGGGGAGGTAGGGCTGGGGCGGGGCCGCAGAGGGCAGAGGGGGCTGGTGGTGAGGAGGAGGCATGGATCCTCCGTTGTTGTGAGGTTGGACAGGCATGACGGGGTTGGCCCGGATCTGACCCAGCTTCCTCTCTTGCTCTCTCCTCTTCCTCTCCCTGGGAAATTAATCGTCGTTATTGTTAGCAATTATTATCATCAACATCATCATCATCAATTTTATGGCGCAGACGACCTTTTCTATTACTTTGTATGTTATATATTGTCTATTCTAAAGTGCTGTTGCCTGTTTAACCGTCTTTCTTTCACTTTTTTTTAATGTTTTTTGTAAACGGCCTACAGTTAAATCAAATGTTCCTTTGTGTGTAACATTGAAATTTTTTTTAATAATCAAATAAAAGATCATTAAAACAAAACAAAATAAACCCCACCTCTCTTCCTCCAGACGAGCTTTCTCCTTCTCATACCAGCGTTGCTGCTCCTCGCGTTTCTTGCGGTCAGCAGCCTGCTGGGCTGTTGCGGGAGAGACGGCGGAGGGAGGAGGCGGGAGCGGTAGCTCAGGCTGGGGTTCGTAGGGGTCGTAGGCTTCAGGGTAAGGGGCCGGTGGTGGGGGCGGCGGAGGGGGCAGGTCGGAGCGCGAAGGCGCCTGTGCCGAATGTGGCGGCGCAGCGTGAGGGGCGTTGGGCGTCTTCCATCGGCCCGGCCCGGTCTTCTGGTTCTTCTGGGACGAGGAGGAGGAGGCGGCTGAGAAGTTGAGGTGCTCTTGGCTGGATGTGGATGACTCCAACGAGGAGGACACCTGCGGCTGTGGGGCCCAGTGGTCAGGACCTCCTACACCCACAGACACACAGAAATACAGTCAGTGGGTCAAAGGGTCAATTCTTTCCACAACTCTGTTTTTTGGGGTCTTTTGCCCCGTTTGTGACCTCCGTACTTTGTATGTAAATCTGTGATTTGGTCACATGGTGTTCCCTAAACAGTCAACAGTAATTTATTTTTACCTGTTATACAGCAGTAAGTTGTATCATTAAAAAGGTATTTTTGTGATCACACAAATCTCTATAACTATTGTTTAAATAAAATATCTCCAAAGACTGCAACTGGCTCTGCATCGGCCTGCACAGTGGCTTTAACATACGCTCAAGAGCAGAAGAAGAGAGTCGGTGGGAACTCTGGATGTAAACGCTGGTTTCGCCTCAGGTAAACATTTTACAAAAGACAAAAGATTTCTATGGGATCACAAAAATAAATTTGAAGATGCAACCTTCTTCTAGAAAACAGGCAAAAGTGCTGCGGTCACAAATGGGGCTAGGGTCCATGATGGAATGAAAACCTAATATTTCCCATCAGAGCTGTAGGTTTGGTGGTATTTTCTCAGGTGGCTTCACCAGTCTGACCTCAGCACTCAAGGTTTCCATGTAGCATTTATTTAGAGCCACTAGAGATTGTTAAAAATACTGAGACAGAGGTAAAAGGGTTAATAGTAGGTTGACTTTTGCTTGTAAATCCAAACTAATGAAGGTCAACTGACCGCAACATCGTCACAGAATGAACTGACTACAAGTGACTGACAGTGTGCAGGATTTCTCATTTTACAGATTAAAGGGCAAACGGCACAATGTGTTGCTTTGTCATTGTGACTGAAATATAGTGATTATTATATATTACATAATCGTAAGCAATAATATCATTACATTTTAGAGGAACATTTGGTGCTGAAACCCACTAAGCGGTTTCATAAATCTGGCAGTAAACACAATCAGGTGCTACAGTCCTCTTTTAGTCCGCCTCTCTTGTCTGAGGTCTCTGGTTTTCCTTCTTCTTACCTCCCGGTGGACCTCTCTGGTAGTCAAGATCTCGGTGTTGGTAGTCCAGGTCCCGGTGCTGGTAGTCCTGCTGGTAGTGCTGCTGCATGCGCTCGTCTGGCCTCATACCTCCTGGTGAGGGGTACAACTCCTCCTGGGAATGGTTAATCCGCTGGGAAGAGATGAAGACAGTGAGTAAGAGATGAGAGAAAGGGGGCAGACGTTGAGAGGAAAGAAGAGAGGGCAGGGCAGGAGGGAAAAAAAAGGGGGGGGGGGGGGGGAGATGGAAATAGATGAAGAAAAAGAAAAACGCGAGGATGAGGAGGGAGCATTGTGGGGAAAAGACATTAAGTAAAGAGAAGTAGAAGACGATGCAAAGACATCAGTTGTTCAGTGGAAGGACTCAAACATTCCCTGACATTTTCAAGACCAGTTTTGTTATGCTTTACAGTTAAGTACTGTACATTTAATTTCTATACATTTGTAGAGGAAAAACAAACAAAACCTACTGACTTAAGCCGCCTATACATGATAGGCGGCAAAACCGCTCTGCGCCGGCTGTTCCATTGATTTCCTATGGGGAGAGCAGTGCAGCCCAAGTACGCGACCCCTGGCATCGCGCACCGCTCGGAATTGCCGCTGTGCTCAAAGTTCAAATTATTTCAAATTTGACCTAGTTGCTGCTGACCTTTCAAGGTGCAACCATGGGCGCAATCAATTCCAGAACGTTCCTGTGCTGCACTTTGCCTCTTTGCTCTGCGCCCTACCTCGCTGTTTTGCCGCAGATCATGTGTAGGCAGCTTTATACAATGAATGAAGCAAACAAGTTAAAAAAAACAGATGTAAATGCCTGCTACTGCCTACTTATATATAGTATGTTTATAAAATGGCCTGCTGTTCCCAGACTGTCCCAGAGAAGTTACTGAATGATTACCTAAAACATTTATCTATTTGAGGTATTTTTCTGATAATAAAGTTGGATGCTGCTCTACCTGCATGCTGTTGTGGATGTTGTCGACCAAAGGGAGGCGTTCTCTGTCCTCCATGCCCTGCCAGTGTTGTGAGGGCCCCTGCCCAGGACCAACGACCCGATCCTGGCTCTTCGAGGCCGGGATGGTGAAGTACTCCCTGGGGTAGGTCTGGGTGGGGATGGGGTAGGCCTCTGGACGGGGAGGGGAGGGCTCATCCTGATGGGAAAAAAAAATAAAAAATATTATATATATATATATACATATAATAATAATCATAAGTAATCATATATTACTGAACAAACAGATATGACTGTGTGAAAAAAAAATATTTGGGACACCTTCCCAATACTAAACAGGCAACACATTGACAGGAAAAATAATTTCTCATCTCTGTTCTAGATATTTTGTATCTCAACTAGTCTGGTGGCACATTCCACATAAAGACGACACCAGCTTCAATCCGACAGTTACTTACGTCTGCACACAGGTTGCCGGTGGAGACGGAGGTGATCTTAGTGCCAGGTCCTCCGGGGTACACCGCTTTTCCCGCAGGACTCTGGCTCTGATCTGATGAAGGGTGAGTAGAGACAGTCATTTTAGTGCAGTTAAAAGTATTCACTAACAATGCAATGCAATTAAGCAATGAATTAGGGGTGCAAAGCAGTCATCAACAAAGCCCAAATGACCCAAAATGGTTAATCAAAGTGGTTTCTGAGGTTGTTTTTTTAAAGACTTTTGCAGACACAGTGTTATTGCCCAGAAGTGCTGTGGCACTGTGTTTCCATATCAGGGTGGAGTACTTAAAGAATAACACCAGTACTTTGTTTCCCTATTTCCATTACTGCCCATGCCAAGTCTAAACCCAGTGATGTTTTTTCACCACAGATACTTTCCTTCTTTTCTTTTTTTTAACCAAAGATCATTACAATTTTCTGCTTAATTTGCTGCCTAAATTAGGTGGAAATGTTATGTGATAACATGTAACGTGTTATTACACAACGCTATCCTTGAATTGAATGAAGAAGTCCAATGCATTAAACAGGTGTAGTTAAGTCACACAACAGTTAGAAATCAATATGTAACATGGATATTTTTCTCAAAAAAATGTTTTCATGCAATGGTCAATTTTGAGATATTGGGCTATTTGTCTTCTCTCAGACCAGTGGAAAGAAAACAACCAAAATACACATTTAGGTGTTTATTTTACAACACATGGAATTTTACAATCCATATTTTTAAAAGGTTTTGTTCTCATACTCTGAGCAAGAAATCGTCACTTTAGTAGCACTTACATACACCAACATTTGCAGTTTTATTTATATCTATATTCTGAAGGATTTTACAGAGGGGTTTATTTATATATCATTCATAGCCAGATTTATATAGCATTTTATTCCTAAAAACGGGAGAAAATTGATTTTTTTTTATGGCTGTTGACAGTATTTTTTGATTACGCTACTCCGAATAGATCAATTTAAAAAAAAAAATAACATAACAAAAAGCCCTATAACAGAATCTCTCTCAATTGATATTAAATATTGAAATATCTTTGAAGGTAATATTTCTGAAGTGATTTTTTGAAACCATACTGAGTGTTTTGTTGTTTGATAGTATTTGGGAGAGAGTTCCCTTCACACATTGCTCTGAACGTTGAATTGATTTGGTTTTCACTATAGGTAAAATAAAACTACCTCCTACTGCATGCCTCGTTGGACAATGATGTGTATCAGTACTAAAGGATAGTTTTGTATATAAAGTAAAAGGTGTTTTTGTAACATTATGTAAAAAACAACATTAGTGAATACACAAATCTATTTTTAACTTTAAACCATGAGAGGCTTTCATGCATTTTATCAACATTTGATCTAAACCCACATGAGAGAGCCACACGTGCTGCGTTATTCTGAAATACTTGTAGTGTTTTGGTAAGTGCTTGACCAAACCGCATGAAGTACTTGTTTAACGGTGTGTGGTGTTAAGTTTTTTGCACACCTTTTAATAACAGACAAGGTGTTGCCCATTTTAGTTACCAGTTTCTGAACATGTCTGTCCCAACACAATCTATTGTCAATCATCACTCCCAAAAGTTTAGCCTCTTCTCTTTGCTCTACAGAATGTTGCTCTATGCTGAGTTCAAGTTTCGGTTTGGAACATAAAGAAAAAGGAGTTCCCATCACTAAACAGGTAGTTTAAGGGCGTTTTCACACATGAAAGTCCGGACCAAGGGTCATGTTTTTGTTACATTGTATACATTTGATCCGGTAAGTTTTGGTTTCACACTGCAGTTATGCAAGCGCACTAAAGATCTATACGTGACAAAACTACGTCCTGTCATCATCACATACGTGAGCTGCGTCTCCAGATACTTTTAATTGATTGGTTTGTAGACGGGCTTCCCCGTCCTCTCGTATCTTCTCTCTGTGTCGGAGTTTTTTCAGCTGACTGCTGCTCTCCTCTACTGCCGCGGCTCTTTTTGTTTTGTTGTGATGTTGAGAAGCAAGACACTGGAACTTTCTGGAGAATTTATTCAGAGACAAACGGAAACCTGCACTGTACATTTACTACCACTTAACAAATAAACTGCTGATGTATTCACTGCTCTGATAGCCGACAGCTGTATGCTCTGAGCGCATTCACCGTCACTCTCTCATGTAGCCTACACACTAAGCACCGAGCTATTCCTTAAAGGAGCTTCCCCAGTCTTGTAACACAAGGAGAGCCTGCCAGAGCTTCTTCTATTTGGTCCGAAAGTCCGAACCATCCAAAAAATGCTTTCACACTGTAAACGAACCGGACCATGGACCGAGACCACCTCTTTTGGTCGGACCAAAATTTGGTCTTTTGATCCGGACCGTGGTCCGGGGGAGGTTTCACACCTGTAATTTTGGTTCGGATCAAACTGAAAAGTCCGAAAGTCCGGACCAAATGAGGTATGTGTGAAAACGCCCTTAGATACATTGAGAATCAATTTGTTACTCCTTATTGAGTCCATCACTGACTGTAGCTCTCTCTGTAGTTTTGTATTTAAATCACCAATATCAGTTCCTGCTAAACATATAGTGGAATCATCAGCAAACATTGAAATGCTTGCTTTATCTAAAACAGATGGAAGATAAGTGCACCATGTGTAGTAAACCGCTTACTGGCTACGTTGGGGCTGGAGCGGTGGTCGGCTCGGTTCTTGAGAAGTCGATCTTCATTGCTCATCTTCTTTGGTTCGGGGTAAGAATCCCAGCCGGCCTGCGGACTCTCCGGAGAGCCGTTCTGCACCGAGTTGTTGTACAACTCGAAGCCTTCGCTCTTTGGTCGCAGTTTCCCGTTCTTGTCGCGGCCTCGGTCTGATGCTGGAGAGATGAGAGAGAGAGAATGGGTGGGTGACACGATTAGACTTCTGAATTTGTTGTTTAAGTGGTTGAGCCTTTGGCAATGCAGTTTTTACATGACACCTCCTTGACTTAAAATAATTCCGCAGTTTTGGTAATTAAAAAGCAATCAAGTGACGTAGAGTTGGGACTCGCTCACATGAGGTATGTTAATCCTTTAGCTGAATATTCATAATTTTTATCCGTGACATTGAGTTTTCTTTTTACTTCTTTTTCCCTGTACTACGAGGGAAAAAAAATACATTTTTAACGACATGAGAAGAATTTCCTCAAAAACCTTGTGATTCTTCACGATGTTCGTTGTTTTATTAAATTCATTTGACAACTTACAATTCAGATTTGTGCAGAGTTAGTACATAATAAAAATAGCTTCTGTGAATTTTGCATAAAAGTGACATGGAACATATTCAGAGATGAGACAGACATGAAAAAGCCATCACATTTTCATTACGAGGTCTTAAAGGGACTCAAATTGTCTCAATAAATCAAAATGTTTACTGGCAGATTTCCCTGTATGTACTGTATGCATATAGTATGAAGTGCTTTTCTATGTGTTACATTCATCTTTAGCTATTTTAATTGGTCATTTATAATTGCAAATGTAGGTTTATCTAAAATATTAAAAAGAGTCTTAAGTGTACCACTTTCTTTCCCTTTTTTCCATCTAGGTTTCCTTAGTCTGTGAGAATCTACACTCTGACTTGTCCAGTTTCCTTACATTAACTTTACTAAAGAAAGACCAGCGTCCTTCACAGCCTGGTTGTTAAATTTCACTGTCTGCACTGGAAAACACACTGTGGTTGAGGGAATTCGGGAGGAGAAACACCCGTTTAGCGTCATCCTGGACCACCGGTCGGCCCGGCCAGAAGACTGAATCTCGGGTCACATTCCAGCAGACAAAGACCAGCACACAGCCAGACAGCCCAGTAAACTCAATGCCGAGTGTGTGAGTGTGTGTGGACACACATGAAGCTTGTCTCACACACACACACACACACACATATCTGGCTGTGGCCACAAACACTCATTATATCCTTTAGTCTGCAAGCTGGTTTTTTACAGCGCTACAGAGAAGACAACAAGGACACACTGTCTGGACAAGTCTGCTTCTCTTTTTTCATTCACAACACCAAATTACAGCCATTAACTACTGGCTGAACTGACAAGAGTCCATTCATTACAACTATTAAACAGCATAATATGCAGGTTTTAGGATGCCAAACTTATGATTTATGTGTGATCTTTTCAAATGGCTTTTAATTTAAGACTTTCATAATGTTCATGATTGTTTAAGGCTTGAAAAACAGCTGGAATACATATTGTACTTCCCTTGTTCTGTATTAAAAGTAGACCTGCAGATTCATTATTGATTCATTACTTATTATTTATGGATTCATTGGTTAATTGTTTGGGCTATTAAATATCCAGAAACTGAGAAAATGTACATCACAATTATTTAGAGCACAAGTTGAAGTATTTAAATTAAAACTAAACAAAAAATATTCCATTTAATATGATATAAAAAAGAAAAGAATCAGAAAATCCTCACAATGGAGATGCTGAAACCCAAGGATGATTGATATTGTATCTTAAAAAATGACCAAAACAATTGCTAGATTATCAAAATTGTTGCAGATGAATTTGCTTTCAATTGAATATTCGATTAATCAGCCAAGTGTTTAAGCTCTACTAATTATCATTAAGCAAGTTCTTCAAAATCATGAGGAAACCCAGACAAATGAATAAAGAAAGAAATGCAGATTTAATGCAATAATGTTGTTGGTTCCTAAATGAAGTCCATGTAATGCATTTTTAGACTCAAGGGAAACCTTAAAATCATCATTTCAGCAGTGAGTTTGAAGTATAACATAAACTGTGAAACTGTAAAATGAGCAGAAACTAAAGCAAACATTTTGCACGTGTATGTGTGCTCACCTCTTGGCATCATGGGGCTGGGCTGGTTGAGGAGAGTAGCCAGTCCGTGGTAAATGGCTCCTTGCTTGGCCACCTCCAGAGTCACAACTGAGCCTGTCCTCGTCATCAGCTCTGCTGCCCTAAAGAGAGACAGGGAGAGCGAGACAGAGAGAGATAGAGAGAGAGACAGAGGGAGAGAAATGGAGAGCATGAATACACTTGCAACACAACTTCAAAGGATCTGACACACTTAAACTGTTCTCTATGGTGGTGTTGGCATTAAATACACATTCATATTTAATCCTGTTTAGCTGCAATGAGCTTTTTTTAGCTTCATCTTTTAAGTGATTCAGAAGATAATGTTCTTGGTACCCTTCGATAATACTGCGCTGAAGTTGTATCACATCCAGAGGTTGTGGAAGAAGTACTCTAGTAGATCTTGTACTTAATCAAAAGTAGTAATACCACAGTGTAGAAATATTCTGTTACAAGTAAAGTAAAAGTCATCCATTTAAATTTAGACTGAAGTGGAAGTACTAAAGTATCAATTATATACTTAAAAGTACCAGAAGTAAAAATGCTCATTATGCAGAATAGCCCACTTCATTATATTGATTATTATATATACTTTATCTGCTGGGTTCCTCACAGCAGAATATGTTTATTATTATTGAACACACTTTGTATTTACAACTTAAAAAGGAAAAAGGTCTGAAACAAACAAGGTCATTTTCCCAAAAAAAATATTAGGATACTTTGATACTGATGTGACAGTGTGATACGGTTGCAAATGTCTGTATTTTTACGATGAACTGATAAATCGCTTTCTCTATAAAATGTCGGAAAAATTGTGAAAAGTGTACATCACAATTTCCCAGAGTGATGTCTTCAAATTGCTTGTTTGATCCAGCCAACAGTCCAAAATCCAAATATATTTAATTTACAATGTGTAAAACTGAGGTAAAGCAACACATTATCACATTTGAGAAGCTGGAGCCATTTCACATTTTTGCATTAAAAGTGACAGAAACAATGAATCCATTAAGTATTGGGTGTGGCAGTAGCTCAGTCAGTAGGGAGTTGGGAGGGTCGCAGGTTCAAGTCCCCATACGGACCAAAGTATGGTGGTGGACTGGCAGTTGGAGAGCTACCACTAGCTGGGCACTTGAGCAAGGCACCGAATCCCCAACTGCTCGGGGCGCCTTTCCTTGGGCAGCTCCCTCACTCTGACGTTTCTCCATTAGTGCATGTATAGGTACTGAGCATGTGGTAATTCAGGCCTGTGCGTAATGTGTGTAATAACAACAGAGTGAAAACATTGTAATTTCCCCTTGCGGGATTAATGAAGTATACATTATCAAAATAGTTGATTTTTTTTTCCTGTCGATCAACTCATCGCATTAATCGTACTATAAATATGTAGTATGAGTGCAATACTAATAAAAATTTTAGTCATTATGGGAAAACACTTGTAAAGTTCGGTCTACTGGCTTCCCAACAGGCAGAAAATAAACTAGAAGACCTTTAATATGAACCAGAGGAGGCAGGGATTATATCAGGCATTGCCAGAGACTCACTTCACTCTACATTGGGTACAATCCCGCTGTGACACACACACACACACACACACACACACACAATTTTCCCTAACAGCAACATGTGCACAGGGCTTTAACCAAATCCCATAAATAGTTCAAGGGTAGATCACACAAGGTAATGAGCCATGTGTGTTTGATTGGATGGAACTCGGGGAATGCAACGCCAACTGCTTGATGCTGAGCAGAGAACGGGGAATAAACCCACATTTGGAAATATCACAGGATTTAACATATACTGTATACGACTACAGGCTGCGAATCATACTTAATCTTAACCTGTTGGAAGTAACCTGAGTACGAGGTGACCACAGGGTGATAACCATGACTACAAAGTTCACAAATGTACAGGAAAACCATCAGATTAAGTCTTAGGTGACCTGAAATGACCAGATAAAATAAACTGCTCCCACCTGCGACCTGCACGCTAAAGCAATCAAGCAAATCAATTTGTAAATCCAGTTTTTCTTGGGGCTGACACACAGTAAGCAACAACAATGAACACCAAGCCTGTACATGCTGAGGGAGAGAGGAATAACTGGATTAATCTGAGTGGGGCGTCAGCCACGAACACTTCACTGCTGCCAAAACACGCACACCCTTTTCTGCTGAAAATTCTGTCTTTTTTTTCTTTAAGAGGACAAATGGGACGCCTCAATGCAAGAACCTCAAGATGTCTCAACCCTGAGGTTTCCCCAAGATGTGGTTATCTGACGACAACATGATATTTTACTTTTCAAATGTTTCTCAAAATAGAATTCAAATTTAGTTTCGTCATCGGCATGACCATAAATACGTCAACACTGTGCGGTAGGTGGTTGAGCATATAAACAGGAGAATACCATGTGTGCACTCACTTCTCCTCCCTGGTGTTTTTTCATAGGGATATCATGACGGTTTAATCATAATTTACACCCCTCAGCTGGGAATTTCCACATTTCTAAATGTGCAAATGAAAATCAGCATAAGCATACATTTAGGTGGCATCACATTGCGTGATTTCTGAGCACTGCAGCCAACAAAGAAAAACTTTAAAATATCAGTACTAATTGGATCATTTACCTCTCTTGTGATAGGCCGACCAGGCTGCGCCCGTCCACGCTCAACAGCTGGTCACCTGCAGCCAGACGTCCATCCTGTATAAACAAAAACACACACACACACACACCAAAGCATGAGTCACTGTGGATGTGGGGTTTTTTTTTTTCATACTTTTCTGTGATGGTTCCAGTATCTGTGTGTACACTAACCACGTCAGCTGCTCCTCCTTTGACAACAGACTTGATGTAGATGCCCAGCTTCTCCTGACCAGCACCCTACAGAGAGAGAGAAGAAAAAACACAACCAATTTAACCAATGAACTAACAAAACAAGAGTTCACATACCCACAAATTTTAAGAAAGCATATAAGACACAATAAATAATTCAACAAAAGTGCAAGTGAACAGGTCTGAGGCCAGTGTGAGTCTCTGGACAAAGTGAATGAGTATTAGGATGCTTTCATGCTAGCAGTAGAGTCTGACTCCAGCAGCTGTTTCCCTAAAAATGTGGTGACAAACACTTTTTCAAACACCAACTGTGGCTTTCACCTGAGTGCACCTGAACAGGTTGGTCGGAGATCGTTTGGAAGACAAATGTGCTGCAGTTTGTGTGCAAACAATGTAGTTTGAAAGAAAGGAATGTGGACAAGTCATGAAAAAATCAAAGCAAGAAAACATAAATATGATATTAAACACAAGAGAGTAGTGACGCCTTTGTGGTCTATACAGTACAACGCTGGTTTTACTCGTGGTGTGAATAAGTTATGTTGTAACGTACAAACATCGTTTCCTGGCATCAGGGGAAACACTGCATTTTGACGAGGAAAGTATTCTGGCGCGTGCATATGTGACGTCATGAAATCGCTGTAACTATTTAAACCCGCGCTGGTGGTCGCGCGACACTAGTTGCCGTCTTCTCATGAACAGAGGTGGCGCTAATAAGGAAAGGCTACCGACTTTGCTCTTTCTACGGACTAGAAGAAGAAGAAAAAGGTAAACAACGGCAGAACTGGCAGCAGCATTGACGTCAATGCTTTGATTTGATTCGATGACCTACTTGGTCGGATCAAGCCTTTCATTCACCATAAACAAACTCATCTTAAGCTGCTAAGTTTACAAGAGAGACTTGCAGTCACTCTGGGAGTCCTGGCATCACGTTGCCCAGGAGCTCGTTCATGCTTCCTGTTTCCGCTTTGTCATGCGCCGCTGAAAAAAAAAAAAAAAAAAAAGAGGCTCGCGAGCTATAAATCCAGGCGCGCCGGCAAGATCTACGTCATTTTGACATCACGATGGCGCGTGCCAGGTTGGGAACGGCCAGTATAATTCACCTCTTACTTTCCAGTTTTGTAAGTGGGCAAGATTTCAAGCTTTCAAACTCACTCAAACAAAGCAAATGATTGCTAAAAAGAAAGAAATTAAGTAATACTCTCCTTTATATGGAAGCCCATTTCCACCACTTGGAAATCAACCTACCGGTAAGTTAGTTTTTTCATTATTCTTGTTTTATTTCTCAGAATCATATGTCATAATAGATAGTTATGAGATAGATACTAAGTATGGAAAAAATATTCTCATAATCATGACATAAGAAGGAAACACTTGATTTTTTTGTAGTAGTAAGTATCTTCTTCAACAAGCCCTTGAGCAAGGCACTAAACCCCTCTGCTCAAACAGGATAAAACTATGGTACTACTGGACTTGAAGACTGTTAGATACAACTTTTGCTGGGATCTGAATACACAACATCAACCCAAAAAATGCCCAAAACCAACAGATGTGGAGCACTGGGAAGAGAAATTAATAATAATAATAAATGTAAGTTGTCATGTCATATCAAGACATGTCATTTCCACATATAGGATGTTCCCAAGACTCCAAAAGAAACATATGTACGTTTTTTTGCCATCTTTTGCCTATTTCGACAATTTTTACATCCACCATAATGTTTTGGATCACACAGACACAGACCACGGACACACCTGATCTCAAAAGTCTGTCTCAAGCCAGAGAGGAATTGAAAGCACCTAATCGGACATCGTGACCATCTCGAGACGTAACTGGTTGACACAGAAACAGCAGTAACATCCAGCAGCACTGACTGAACAATCTGGTCCAGAAGGGAGTCCAGCACCGCCAGGGATTTATAAACACTCATTTATACTCAACTATTCATGAGTGTTGACACTGAACAGAACAGGGTTTGAATAAAACAACACTGAGCCTTCATTATCTGAGGTAACAAGTTCACCAACATGCCAGACGGAGACATTTCAAGACATTTATAGAGCTCAAGCAGCAGTCAAAAGCATTCACAAGTGTTTTTATCTTTCGTTTTTACCTGCTTGTAGTCTAGTTTTCTTTGCTGTATTTTATTAACGTTTGCCGCAGTAACAATCAAATCTCCATACAGGAATCTGTTTATTTTCTTTAAACCAAATTCTTTTACCAATAAGCAACAAAGAACAGAAATAAAAAGGGAACAAACATGCACGCTCACACGCACACACGTACGCACGCACGCACGCCAGAGCGTCTGCTTGTTTGTGGTTTTCTTGTGAAGTGGGGAGGTGGTTTACACTGGAGCAAAGTTCTGGCATGTTATCAGACGTATCACACGCTTTCTTTGACATGTTTATCCTCAAAGTCTGTGCAACAGCAGAACCAGAAACCAAAAAGATATTTTCTTTATAGACACTCCACTGTACTAAATATTCACTATATATACATACTATACACAATAACACTTCAAGACTTTAAAACTCTGGTTTGTCTCAAGTGAAGATATATTGATGAATTCTCTTGTTTTGCTGTTGGGAAGGCAACTAAGTGCAAACAAAAAGAATAACTACAAAACAACTAAAAGACATCTTGATTTGTTTCAGACTTGCTTCTACTTTTAAAGAAGGTTTAAGGAAACAGTTTAAAGCTTAAACAGAAAACGCCACAGGATCAGGTTCAGGAGGCACGCACTACTTATCAAGACATTAAGAATCACAGCATGTCTATAAACTCACCCATAACACTGTGGAGTGGATTAAAAAGACTACTAAACGCTGCCATTCGTCAGACCTGGCAACGTGGCACAGTGTGCATGTGAAGCCACATCTTGTAAAGCAGAGGCAGGGGTTTACACTCAGGTTAATAGCTCTAGCTGTTTGCAGGTTACATGTATTAACAGTTTCATCAGATGTAGCAGAGAAGATAAAGACACCAGTATGAGCTGCAGGGTTTCTACAGTGTTACTCCAATTAAATTGCAGACTTAAAGACCTTTTAATATTACATTGAACTGCATGCACTGTAAATACCTGATGACAGAAATGACAGAAAACCAGTAGGGACAATAAAGCCAACAATTATTTGTTAAGTACATGAATTCATTGACTATTATATCACATAACCGTCTCAGCACAAGCTTTGGATCAAATTACATGATGTTCATAATCAGATGGAGCTTGCCCATTTGACAATAAATTATTGAAGCTCATTTCATCATGGACAATCATGTGATATGATCAAAAGCTCTAGAACAGCTACTGAATGGACCTTTTAAAAAAGGGGGAAAAAATCTGATTTAAAAACGACTTTAAGTAGAAATGAAATGTTAATTTCTAGCTCAAACACTGATACGTTCCACCATCATTTTTAAATTACTTCCATTACCCTCGCTCATAATTAGCAGCTAATGTGGGCTTTCTCAATATTTTTTAATAATCATCTACACTGCAGATCACTGGCTTGTTGCATGAGAACTTTGTTCGCTTTCCTGCAGCAGGAAACAACTTTTGAATATGCGGGTGCAAAAAAAAGTCTGGGTTCAAAAAGGTTCAAACTGATCAGTTTGTTATAAAATAACAATGAGCTTTGTGTTGCCTTCATCTAAATGAAACAAATGCATTCCAGGGCTTTCACACTGTGGCACATATTTCTGCCAAATGTGTTATGAGTTTAGGAGAAAGCCAGAGTTTGGTATTTGTCGCAATTACTTGAATTTCTATTTGTATCGCTACAATTTAATTTAACTCACAAAAGTTTAGCTCTGTCTTATTCCTCAAATCTGTTTTCTATTCATTTACTATGTGAATTGAGTGAATAGAGACACATTCAGCATTTGTCACGTCCTTCAGCATCCACAGATCTGTGTCCCAGTTTCCCCAGTACAAAAAGAAAGCAGAGAGCAGCAAACTATTTGACCCACAATGGTTCAACTCTGTGTTTTTTTGTGCGTGTACATGTAATAATGAGGCTGGATTCATGCAGGCACGAACTTCCTGTGAGTGACATTAAGTTCAGCACAGAACACTGAATCATTCTGACTGTTTAAAGTCTGTTGTACATTACAGAAGACATTAAAGAGCCTCTTGTTTCAGATGGAGCCACAGCTTCACGCACGTATCCAGAGTGGGGGATTTGGGGCACCAAATCAGACTCCAACGACACTTGTGGGAATTCCCAGAATCCCCTGAGGGTGTTCAGAGGGGCCTTTAGCGAGTTAAAGCAAGGGGTCCCAGAGGAGTTCAAAGGGGCCACAGCTTCGAGAAGAAGTTTTCCTGTGCATCATCGTATCACAGAATTTAAAAAAAAACGGCACTTCAAATGTGCATACGAGCATTTCTGCTGCATCGGTTTGAATTGACCTGAGTTTGTAAAGCTGAATTCAGTGCAACACACATCAGCTGTTTTACGGAGCGTCGTCTCTTGTCCTTTGATGGCAATTAATTGACTCATGAACTGTAGCACACAGCCAACTTGTTATACAGACAGAGGAAGCTGTTAAGGTACAGTAGCTGTAACCTGAAACTAAATTTCAGACCAACTCAAAATCGTTATCTTGCCTATAGGATGGGTTTCTATGTCCGTATGAGCCAAGACTATTTCTTTTAAAGTAGCTTTTCTTTAACAGGTGCCCTGCCACGCGTATTTCATTACTTTGTGGTAATGTCTGAAGTTCTACCATGGACTCTGTAACATTTTTTGTGGTTACATTGTTTCAAGCCATTCTAGCGTGGTATAGAAAGCCTGCAGGAAGACTCGATTTGTGCCAGTTCTCATTAATATTCAACGAGCTAAGCTGCTTGACTCTGATTGGCTAACAGCTAGCCAATGAGAGCCTGGCTATCAGCATCCACGTCACGTCAGACTGACCAGCTTTTGTAATTGGCCTGATTTCTCCGCTTATTTCTTTTCAGTGGCTAGAGCTGACAGAGGAGGTAGCAGTTCATTTTCACATTTGCGATATAACACAAACACATATGGACCTAACATATTTAAAAAAAAAAATACAAGTAAAAACGGTTTTGTGTGGCAGGGCACCTTTAAGAAAAAAATAATCTGGTCTTGTGGAGGATTTTGCAATTAGAGATGTAATTTACATGCTGTTGAAGAGAGAGTGTGGTACATGTCCTTCTCACTGTTTCGACGAAACAGTGAAACTGCCTCCAGGTGTGATGAAACAAACAAGTTATTTTAGTGGTAGAGATCCTTTATAGACATGGTATGTCAAGCAAGGGGAGGCTATGCTACCAGCAACACTTCCAGCCAATCAGTCTTGTGGATCAGGAATATTGCTATCGTTACGGTAATGTTAAAACCCAAACAGCCTGTTTCATATGAAATGGGTGTGGAGCTTGGGAAATCATATAGTACAACAGCGATCATACCAATGTGTCACGAAAGTAGGAAGGACTCTCATATACATGTACTTGAGCTATTTAGTGGATTGTTTTCTACATTTTCTTTCTGCCTATCACCCTGATTAGCAGCTACAAGGTGCAAAGACACACAGCTCAATATAATTATAACAGCCAAATGTAATTCCCTACTTTCTGTCATGCAAACACATCATCGACAGGCGAATTGTAAAGATGCATGGGCATGTTAAACCTGTGCACGTGTAGACACACAGCAGGTTTGTTGTGATAATGAAGCTTTAAAACTAGTAGCTGATGTTGGGGTGTCGGTCAGAGTGAAACCAGATGCTTGTGACAAACATTGTCAACTGATCAACATAAAAACACACCTTTTTTTGCAAAACATCTACGAGACAAAATGTTTCCTGTGAATGTGTGCATGCCTCTAGTTATGTAGAAATAGCTGGAAAACAAATCAAGCGCACCTTAAAAGCTGCCAGGTCTGTATTAAAAGAAGGATGGTGTCGGCTTGATGGATAGGCCATGACTTTTAATAACAAATTCTGAACACTTCTCACGTCAGGAAACACATACTGTCAGACCTTTATGCTCTCTGATCAAATCTTGCTCACATCCTGAAGTGGTTTAGGTTGAATTATGTTCGGATATAAGTTTGGGTGTGGACAGCAACATGGACACATTTCTACCAATTGCCTGAGGTAAGGCTTGCTGGCTGCACACTCAAAATCCCCCTCTGAACTTTAGCCTGTAAAAGAACTAAGGAAATACAGTTGCTGCATTAAAGTGTTTTCTCTCAACGACCAAGCAAAATATCAAGAAAAGTAGATAAAGGTTGTACTGAGAAAAACAAGTATTACTCTGGCAAAGAATTATGTTATTCCTTCTTTGTTTATGTTTTCCAGCTCAGGAACATTCCGGCTAATTTAAAAGGACAAGTTATTCCAGTGACCCTGATATGACTTTTAAAGCCAGTAAAAATATGAAAACAAGGGTCCTTTAAATAGAATATGAAAGAGATGTAAAGCAATGTATTCCGACAACCAACTGCACATTTCTCAATAAATGTCTTAGTTGTTTGGTCTATAAAATGTCAGAAAAATTATGAAAAACGTCACAGTTTCCCAGAGCCCAAGGTGACGTCTTCAAATATATAAATAAAGCTAATGATTAATCAATGTTATCCAAATAGTTGCCAATGAATTCCCTGTTGACCAACGAATGTACTTACTGTTTCAGCACAAGTGACATATTGTTTTTAGTCAGATTATTGTCACAAATGATCTCTTAACAAGTTAGGAACACTGTAGTCTCTTATGCAAAGTCCCTGAGACACACTCCATGGGCTTTAAGTGTTTCTGTGTGAACAGCAGAGTCAGAGTGATGTGACATTTTTTCTCCTGATCCATACTGCGACTGACTCACGCTGAGAAACTGACCTCTACTGCAGATCCACAGAAACAAGAAACTACCGCTAATGCAGGCTGGTGAGCGACACACCAAGATTACAATGTTAATGCACGTCAACCTGCTTTCTGGAGTCTTTCTGAAGTTGTAAACCACTAAACCATAAAGAGGAAGCTTGGAAGTCAGAGGTGTTCAAAGGCCCTGCACACCCACACAGGTATCTTCGTCATTTAAGGGAATTAGACATCTTCTCAGGCATGTACAGCCTGTGGGTGATTGACATCTCCTTGACTCTCCTATTTTAATTTTTGTTGCACCTGTTAGGACAGGACGGCTTTTAAAACCTTTATAATTCTTTAGTAAATGCAATTTCATGACTTCAGCAAAATTTGCAGTTTATAACAGCACCCAACTTTAACCTGAGAAGATGTCTGATCACCCAAAATAACTGACACCTGCGTGGGTGGGCAGAGGCTTTGATGCGGTTATTTTCTGAAATAGAAAAGCTTAGATGAAGAAGATACACAGGTCCCTTTTTTTTACACACACAGCGTAATCAGTAAAAGTGCAACTGTAGTTACGTATTGGTCAGTAGGACTTATTTATTTGTTTATTTGATACTCATTTAAGTCTTTTCTATGCCACAGTGACATGACATTGCAAGATGCCTTTGTATTATGTTGCAAAATGTACTTATTTTTAATATGAAGGCTACAAATACCAAGTTTTAACTACCGGCTCCTTTGTTAATTTTGCATTTTCTGGTTGCTTTGTCAACAGACCAGCTCTGAAACTGGCTTACAATGAAACAGCCCTCAAAAACAGTTTAACACAGCACTGCTTGTAGATGTGTGCATGCTTGAAGGAAATCCATACAGTATTTGTACACTCCATGGCCGAAATTGCTATACTTGGGTATCGCCTTTCTGTGGTAAACACTAGGAAGTTGAGGATACTCCAGGATTCAAACGTGGTTACATCAAAGTGGAAGTGTCCTCCGATAACCTCAGTAGCCATTCAGACTGCAGAGCTGACCACAAACAACCACAAACAACAACAAACACATCAAAATCATGACTAATGACCTGATGTGTTAAGATAGGAATTGTTTCAGCTAGTAAGCACAGAAGAAGAAGACGACAATGTGCACTAATCTTTTCCTGCAAGCATGTCCCCGTTTTTTTTATACTATTCAGCCAAATTGTGATCCTATCACAAGATAAAAGGTGGCTTTTATAATGAGCGCCAAGATGTACAAATGTTTTCTTCCACGTACCTTGTAAACACCTCCTGCCGGCAGCTTCACAGGAAACCGTGTGTGTGTGTGTGTGTGTGTGTGTGTGTGTGTGTGTGTGTGTGTGTGTGTGTGTGTGTGTGTGTGTGTGGGGTATTTCCTCCCATTGTTTCAGCCCTCACAGGGGGTAACCCTCTCATACTATTGTTCCACCTCTAGTACATTTCAATCAGCAAACCACACACACACACACACACACACACAAATAAAATACTTCAAACACCTTGCTTTAGTTCAAGACTATTAATTACCATTTAGCTATGATTGCATAAATACTCACTTTAAAATTCCAGCAATTTCACACTGTAGCGTCTATAAATGCACACAAAAGGCTGAGCAATTACTCCTGACCTTTACAAATTACTTTGGTATAAAGCTCTCTCTTGCATGAAACAATGTCATGTCTCTGAGAAACTGGATCGCAACATAATGCAAATGTAGCTTTAGATGTTTAAATCTGCACAGAGGAAATGTTCCGTTCTTTACTGTGATAGAAAATGAGTAAACAATGATTTATATAATATTTTTAAGGATATAAATCTCACGGCAATCTCCTGCACTTGTTTGCTCCACAGAGGGAGACAAAGGGCTTAAACAGATCAATCACTGCAACACCTGCTTGACAAACACTATTTTTAAACTAAAGTACTCTGCAAACAATAGTTAGTTTTTTGTTTGTTAATTATGAAAACAGTAGTCAGAGGTTTATGGCTATCAAAAAGGAAAAGACTCCCTCCAATAATTCTTACTTTAAGACCAGAATATGGAGACTAATATGCATATTTCTGATTAATCTGAGTGTTTTATTAGATTGAATTTACATCAAGGGCTTAAAACATACAGCCAGTGTAATATTGATCAATAACATATAATCAAATGGCTTAACCTTACTGAGGACATTGCTCAAAATGTGGTGTTTTTACCATCTGTGTCTCCTGTGTGAACCTTAGTTTAACCATTAACAGATCAGCCCTAAAAGCAAATAGTGAGAAGTGACAAACCTGGAGGCCATCACACTGGAGGGCGCATGATAAATCCACATTGGCCTGCTATTATTCACGTGTGTTCAATATTGAACCAGCTGCAGACAACTTCACTGTGCACCCTCGAATGGTGCGATTAAATCAAGTCACTGTATTAAAGAGCCACAGCAACAAAGAGAAAGAGAATATGAAGAAGGTAAAAAAAGGAATCCGGTCTTTTGAGAAATTAGTGAGCAGAACAAACACTCTTAATCTGGCTTGAATGTGCACGAGCGTACGCACAAATTTCAAATCACTTTTTATATTTAGCTCATTCAAAAATGACACCACACAAGAGCGCAGGTGATTGAGAAACTTCAGAAGAGACAAGAAAATGTACCATGATAAGTCTTTGTACAAAGATTAAAGCACTGTTACCTCGTCTCTTTTGCCCACCACAGAAAACCACATGTTGCAGCCGCTCGGCAGCGTTGTCCAGTTCACGCTGGGACGTCCAGACTGGGACACACACACACACACTCACACAAATGCACGCACACCTCCTTTATCCCGGAGAGTGCTTCAACCTGCTAACGTGCACTGACAAGTCCAGAACGCCTCAATTACACTGGCTGGGAGTAATCCATACAGCTGAACGTCTACGTTTAAAATCACTATTTACAGCTGGGAAGGTGGGATGACAAAAAGCAATGTGAATTTCTACGTGTGTGGCAAAAAGTAGTGGAAGTTTACTGTAGGTCATTTTAAAAAGTTTAGTGAAAAAAAAACTATAAAACCGGTTGTGTAAAATTAAACAGCTATAAATTCCAATATATGGTTAAAAAAAGATGCGGTAAATTCCTGAAATGTTCCCAAGTGCAGAAAAATTCCTCCACGAGTTCCTAATTGCGGCGTGTTTCTAGAAACATTGAATCCAGGCGGTGATCCAGAGGTGAAGTGCTGGCTGGGACACTGGCTGGTCAGAGTGAGGTGGAGCCTTGCTGCAGCTCTACCAGGCAAATATCTCTCTCACACACAGTTATATAACAGGACAGAGCTCAGCCCAGTTTACCGAGAAGTCAAGCAGCTGTTTGACAAAATTCTCTTTACCTGCCTTTTCCATCCCACACACACACACACTTTCCTCCTCATGTGTCCACACAATTTTGAAAATAAACAGAGCAAGGAGGTTTCCTTAGTACATCCCACACACACACACACACACACACACACACACTTCGCCTTCAGCAGGAAACTCACTCTACTCTAAAGGAAGAGAGAAAGAGTCCTTATGTTTCGCACAAGAGAACAAATACTATATCGGTCTTTCACGCACTTTATCCATTTCATCGTTAAAAAAGTAGCAGAAAAGCACAAAACGGGATGCAGCAACACAACAAGATGGTGCATCAGCCTCACCTACGCTGGCTGGTAACAAACCATAGCAAAAAAACAAAACAAATCTACCTGTTCATTGAAAAAGAGCAGAAGGAGGCAGAACAGACTTTTACATGGCTTTAGATCTACATGATAAGATACTTCACAGTGAGGGATCCCATCTGAGGCCGTAGCACAGAATTACATAAACCGTTTGGCTTGTAAGTTCAGGTTTTCCCTCACAGGAAATATGTTAGTCAACGTGGACATCAAACTGTGCTGCATTTTTCTTAGCAGTTTTAAAATTCAAATCTAAGCAATGTATGGGACATTGGGATGGCACTGAGGTGCACGCAGTGTACCTTGGACTTTTGTGACTCCACACACAACGCTAAAATGCTCACAGAAAATGTAAAACACGAATATACACAAACCCCACACTAGGTGGTCAGTGTTGGAAACTTGAGCTTTTATGAATGTTAAGCAAGACCCAGGTTAATGATGATGATGTATCCCTCATGATGTTGGTCTAACTGCTAAATGCTCAGCTGATGATGCAGATGTTTGTTTTAACCACTGAGGATTGGGTTGGAGATTTTCTGTTATTCTCTCATTTGAGTGGTGGGTTCCAGCATTTCTTTTTTCACGTTTTTATTATATGTTTAATGTTTTATGTATCTAATGTTTAAGTCTTGTGTGCTCATGGTTTCACCCAGCTGCAAGACAAGATAAATGTCAAGTTGAAAGTAGAGCTGAATCAATATTTTTGTGTTTTAGACTGACAAATTACGCAATTTCAGAAGGTCACCTCGGGCACATTTTTTTCACTACTATCTGACGTTTTACAGACAAAACTATCAATTAGGAACATCACAGAGTTTACTAAGTTGGTGTCCACAGTATGGCAATCTGTGCACAGTAAAATTGATTTCATCCAGTAGATGCCGCCAGTGTGCACATCTGTCATCTGTATAGAAAATAATAATCTCTTTATTAGTGGAAGGGTAAACTCTTCATTCAAACTTCACATTCTTAAATTTCAGGAATTTAAGAAACCCTGAGTTGGGCGGAGTGAAAACTCTTGAAAACACATCCATCCTAATTATCCTGATCTAAAATCACATCTAGCTCACGTCCATCTCTATTCCTTTAGGCCAGGGGTCATCAACTACATTTTTCCAAGGGCCAGAATCTCTCTAAGCAGACACTCAGGGGCCCGGACTTTCAAATAAAGAATGAAATGTATTTATACCTAATACGCCTATTTTTGTTTGATATTTTCACTTTCTTACTAAATCAATGCAAAACATTTTTTTACATGTATTAGTGTGAGCAAACTCCTAAAAAACATGGAAACTCCATAATGATAACTGGCTCTTTAACTAGAAAATGATCTCAGATTAGGAGGCAGTT
Organism: Sander lucioperca; assembly: GCF_008315115.2. Classification (NCBI taxonomy): domain Eukaryota; kingdom Metazoa; phylum Chordata; class Actinopteri; order Perciformes; family Percidae; genus Sander; species Sander lucioperca. The sequence goes on from NC_050191.1 coordinate 6,659,896, forward strand.
TATTGAGGAGTGATGGTTAAAGTCTGGGATTACAGAAACGTTGTTGTAGTATGCAGTGTTCTGATTGGTGAACAATGTTCACCAATCAAAATTCACAGCAAAAATAGTTGGGTAAATTTGCCAACTTTGCATCAATCTTAATTTATTTTGCGGATACCATAGCTACCATATATACAGATACCATATTAAAACACAGTGGTGGTTTTGTATAATTACCACAGGTTTGGTCAATACATAATAAACAAATAAACAACTTAGACAGAGAGTGATACA